>NC_140602.1:33695451-33860451 GCF_057381915.1 Diplotaxodon limnothrissa | reverse complement strand
ATGTCTATCATCGTTATTGAGATTTATATTAACTCATTCACTGCCATTGACGTCTATAGCCGTCAATGGCAGTGAATGAGTCAATGGGTTTAACTCATTCACTGCCAATGGCTGGCAGTGAATGAGTTAAAAGGGAAGCTAGTGAAATATTAACTTGTGGAGAAGGGATGAGATTAAACTAAGCGTCCACTTCTTCTCACGCCTTTTCAATATGTATACTGATTCAGAATTAGTGAAATGATATTTGAGTGTTTTTTTTCTCATTTTCTTCTTCCTAAATGACTTTCTGTTTATTTGAAGAACATAACTTAAACATGGTTGGTGTAGTAGAATGGATAAGCAGATTTTGGGAACTTAATTAAGGAATTTTAGTAATTTTGTACCCATAAGGGGAACAAACACTGCATTATTAATCATTAACTAGCATGATTTGGAGGTGTAGCTCTGTAGTATAGCGGTTAATACTTTTGTTTAATGTAAAAGAGCTCCAGTTCGAGATTGGGAGAAGCCATAATCCCCTGGGAGATGCTGTCAAGAAGCTGAGTAGTTTGATCTGATGAATATATAGTGATTCAGTTGGATTCTTTACCTGAAATAAAGAAAAAGCTAAAGTGGCTTTATATTACATGTCCTGGTAAACAGTTGTTTTCAGGTAACCAGAAATATGATTCTTTATATGTTTTATTTCTTTGGTAATGCATATTTCTGTCCAGCAAATAAGGTGCAGTTTGAAAAAGGGAATGAGAAGAAGGAAAAAAGAAATTAAAAGTGAAGAAAGGTTTGAAGACTGCTGGTCCTGATGAGGTAGAAATGGTGAAGATGGGGGAAAAAAGAGGAAGAGGAGTACAGCAATTAAAGAATGCATCTCTGCTCATTGAAAACTACAAAGAAGGGAAGATTGGATGAGAGGGAGGCGAGGAAAAAGAGGAGAGAAAATACAAGTTGGGTGTGCAGAAGTTGAAAGATGTGGCGAAGGAAGAGAGAAGGAGGAGAGAAGGAGGAGAGAAGGAGGCGTCCATGTGTCCTGCACCTGATAAGGCTCCGATTGAGGGCTATAAATTACACAAGAGAGAGGGAGAGAATTTACACACAAGCAGGGAAACACACACTGAAAAGCACAGAAACATACAGCCCTAACCCTCCATTTCTCCCTCTCTCACACACACGCACACACAGTGCAGGTTATCTATCATCAGTTAATGAACTTAGACTGACAGACAGCTCCATGTCTCTCACACTGATCCTATTAAGACCTGCCTGACACAAAACAGACTCCTATTAATACAGTTACCCTATGTGTGTGTGTATATGAGTGTGAATGTGTGTGTGTATGAGTGTATATGAGTGTGAGTGTGTGTGTGTGATTACTGAGGACAAAAACAGCCCTGTGCCCAAGTACTACCATTGAGCCAGTCTTTGTATTCCATGTGAGTGTTGTTTTTGTTTTCTAATTTTTTTTTTGGCAGTAAAATACAGTTAACCTGGTCACTAGAGAACCATGTAGGGTTAGGGTTTGGTTTTGGTTAGTGTTTAGCATTGACTAGTTGGATAGTTTGGAAAGACCGTAATACTATATTTATAATGTAAAATCGTGCTAATTTGTCTATATTGGATGTGCCTGAAAGAAAACCCAATCAAAATCAAACCTATATGACCATCACTGACCTAGTGGATGTTAATATGCTAATTTAAAAGGGCTGATTTTCAGCTTCCAGTCTCCATTAAAGCAAAATCCTTCAACTTAAAGACAACTAGCTCAAATCCCAGCTTATTTTCTTGAAGCTACAATTTAAGGATGTCACCAAAATCAGTCCCATACACACAATTGAAAGGCAAAAGTTTTGCTGTATTAAAAATCATAATGGCAACCAACACACAACCAAAGCAATCTCAAGGAGGGTTTTTTTGTTGTTGTTGCAGTAACCTCTTTGGAAATAATTTCACCCAGCAATCTTCAGCAACCATTCAGTAATTGGTTGCAGAATAGACATTTTTCCCTCGTGGCAACTGGTTGCAAACATGTCTCTAGACCTGTGTAAATGATGCCTTAGATTAGACCCCACATCAGTGCTTCCCAGAGTTTAAGTAACAGACACAACTCAACATCAGATGCTCAGGCTGCATAAACCAGACGTTAATAGCTAAATTGTTGCAAATAATTTTTAAGAAGGCCAGTAAGAGAGTGAAAAGCATAATTCCTTGGACTTAAAAATTAAAAGCATTTGAATGAATATGTCTGGGTTAACTGTATTAGCCACTTTCAGGGAGAAACTTTTGAAATAACTGACCAATTCTACTCTGTGGCACATAGCTTTAAAGATTTCAGTTTCCTGGCACACACAGAGGAAATGCACCACGAACAAACGTGTTATATATGTAATGATGTAATGGCATGAAGACTCACGCAGATACACACACACACACACACACACACACACACACACACACACACACACACACGTGTTGATTAAGGTAATAAATGGCCTCTGATTGACAGAAATGAGGACAGTGGTCGTGCTGTGAGAAAATCAAGCGTATGGGTGTGCACCTGTGTGAGCTCTGTAGGCTCACTGTTCTCATCTGGTCTCCAACCAAACTCTATAATTAACTATAGGCCTTCCCCAGCCCCAATATACAAATGTCAAACAGTGTGTGGTGATCAGAAACAGAACTATTGACACATTTATTAATTTAATAAAACGTGCACGCTCAAAGACTCAAATAATCCTAAAATGATCTTTAAAAAGATAACTGTCTTATTTTTGTTATGAATGAAAATCATTACCTGGTGTCGATTCAACAACGACAACGTAGAACAAGGTAACGGAAAATCATTTGTTCCCAGAGAAGATTTAAAGAAAATAAAAAGCTGATTGGCAGTTTTGTGATCATCATATTCACTGGAGATACTCTTAAGACTCTCTTTTAGTCAAACTCAGCTGTGTAATCAAACACTTTTACACCTTCTCAGTTGGGAACATCTCAAACAGAACCTCTCCCAAGGTAAGCCATAATGAGTTGTAAAAGCCTTAAAGGCAATTTTATTTTGGAATTGACTTGAAACGTGAGAGCTGCACCACCAAGTGAAAATCAAACCAAATCTCATGGTAACTGATTTTTGTTTGGTAGAGCCCAGTGGACATATCCAGTTGGTTCTGAACAAATGGCCAAGGCGCTAAATTGCTGAAGGCACCCACACACTGTGATATTTTAGCAATGTTCTGATGCATGTGGACTTGATTATTACAGGGAGTGCAGAATTATTAGGCAAATGAGTATTTTGTCCACATCATCCTCTTCATGCATGTTGTCTTACCCCAAGCTGTATAGGCTCGAAAGCCTACTACCAATTAAGCATATTAGGTGATGTGCATCTCTGTAATGAGAAGGGGTGTGGTCTAATGACATCAACACCCTATATCAGGTGTGCATAATTATTAGGCAACTTCCTTTCCTTTGGCAAAATGGGTCAAAAGAAGGACTTGACAGGCTCATAAAAGTCAAAAATAGTGAGATATCTTGCAGAGGGATGCAGCAGTCTCAAAATTGCAAAGCTTCTGAAGCGTGATCATCGAACAATCAAGCGTTTCATTCAAAATTGTCAACAGGGTCGCAAGAAGCGTGTGGAAAAACCAAGGCGCAAAATAACTGCCCATGAACTGAGAAAAGTCAAGCGTGCAGCTGCCAAGATGCCACTTGCCACCAGTTTGGCCATATTTCAGAGCTGCAACATCACTGGAGTGCCCAAAAGCACAAGGTGTGCAATACTCAGAGACATGGCCAAGGTAAGAAAGGCTGAAAGACGACCACCACTGAACAAGACACACAAGCTGAAACGTCAAGACTGGGCCAAGAAATATCTCAAGACTGGTTTTTCTAAGGTTTTATGGACTGATGAAATGAGAGTGAGTCTTGATGGGCCAGATGGATGGGCCCGTGGCTGGATTGGTAAAGGGCAGAGAGCTCCAGTCCGACTCAGACGCCAGCAAGGTGGAGGTGGAGTACTGGTTTGAGCTGGTATCATCAAAGATGAGCTTGTGGGGCCTTTTCGGGTTGAGGATGGAGTCAAGCTCAACTCCCAGTCCTACTGCCAGTTTCTGGAAGACACCTTCTTCAAGCAGTGGTACAGGAAGAAGTCTGCATCCTTCAAGAAAAGCATGATTTTCATGCAGGACAATGCTCCATCACACGCGTCCAAGTACTCCACAGCGTGGCTGGCAAGAAAGGGTATGAAAGAAGAAAAACTAATGACATGGCCTCCTTGTTCATCTGATCTGAACCCCATTGAGAACCTGTGGTCCATCATCAAATGTGAGATTTCCAAGGAGGGAAAACAGTACACCTCTCTGAACAGTGTCTGGGAGGCTGTGGTTGCTGCTGCATGCAATGTTGATGGTGAACAGATCAAAACACTGACAGAATCCATGGATGGCAGGCTTTTGAGTGTCCTTGCAAAGAAAGGTGGCTATATTGGTCGCTGATTTGTTTTTGTTTTGTGTTTGAATGTCAGAAATGTATATTTGTGAATGTGGAGATGTTATATTGGTGTCACTGGTAAAAATAAATAATTGAAATGGGTATATATTTGTTTTTTGTTAAGTTGCCTAATAATTATGCACAGTAATAGTCACCTGCACACACAGATATCCCCCTAAAATAGCTAAAACTAAAAACAAACTACAAACTACTTCTAAAAACATTCAGCTTTGATATTAATGAGTTTTTTGGGTTCATTGAGAACATGGTTGTTGTTCAATAATAAAATTATTCCTCAAAAATACAACTTGCCTAATAGTCAAAGGAGCTTGCAAAGAAAAGCGTCTGGACTTCTTTAAGTTACTTGAAGACATTTCACCTCTCATCCGAGAAGCTTCTTCAGTTCTAAGGTCAGAGTTGTTTCTAAGAGCCTGCGCCTTGGATCCACTGTCAGGGGATACAGAGCAGACTTGATTCTACAGAGAGCACAAAATCACCCTTTAAGTGAAAGGATAAGACAGGTCCATTTCACTATAGATGCCCTCCAGATAAAGATCAGCCAGACCCTGCAGGAACTGGAAACCCTTCTACCCTCTCCAATCTTAGAAGAGGTTTACAAGTTTGTGGACAAGGCTCAGCGGGCCCAACACTCTAAAGGAAAAGAAAGACAACGCAGGAAATTTCACACCTTGCTTTCAAAAACACACACTCCTCATTCTGAACCTACACAACCCAGAGAAGAAAACACACCTGAAGTCAGTCAGGAGAAATGGGTTAAGAACTTTTCAGACAGGATTCTCACTGAACCTGAAAAGAGAGTATTAGCTAAAGGACTCAATTTTGCCATTTCTCCACAACAGTTGCCCATAGTGGACCTCATCACAGCCACAGAATCTGCCATACGGATTAATAAATTATCACAGACAGAAGCAGAGCAAATCAGGATGAAAGTCTCAGCCATGCTCTCCAGTGCCAAAGTCCCTCCATCCAACCTCACAATACAGGAAAAGAAGGCCGTCGCTTCCCTGAGCAAAGACCACAACATCACTGTTTTACCAGCTGATAAGGGAAGATGCACCGTGGTCCTAAACACTACAGATTACCATACAAAGATCACTACTCTCCTCAGTGACAACAATACCTACGAAGCCTTAAAGCGAGACCCCACAAGCAGCTACAAAAAGAAAGTTACAGCTTGCCTTCAAGACTTTGAAAAGGACAAAATTATTGACCGCCTTACATATCACCGCCTTTACCCAGGGGATGCCATACCCTGCATTTACAGACTTCCTAAAATCCACAAGGAAGCTGTCCCACTCAGACCCATAGTCAGTAGCATAAATTCAGCCACTTATAACATTGCTAAACACCTTGCTACCATCCTTGCTCCTCTCGTGGGGAACACCCCACACCACATCAAGAACTCCACCGACTTCACCGACAAGGTCCAGAAACTTACCCTGGATCCAGATGAAACCATGGTGTCCTTTGATGTAGTCTCTCTCTTCACGGAGGCCGTGGAGACTGTCAGAAAACGACTACAAGAAGACAGCTCCTTGGAGGACAGGACCAACTTCACACCCGATCAGATTTGCACACTGTTAGACCTCTGCCTCACCACTACATATTTCAAGTACAACGAAGGCTTTTACAGACAAAAACATGGCTGTGCCATGGGCTCCCCCGTGTCACCTATTGTAGCCAACCTTTAGATGGAGGAAGTGGAAAGGAAGGCTCTTGGCTCTTTCAAAGGAAGAGTACCCAGCCACTGGTACAGATATGTAGACGAAACCTGGGTCAAAATCAAGACACAAGAAGTGGAATCCTTCACTGCGCACATTAACTCTGTGGATAAAAACATCAAGTTCACCAGGGAAGACACAAAGGACAACTGTTTGCCTTTCCTGGACTGCGCTGTGCACATTGAAGAGAACGGCAAACTCAACATCGAAGTTTACCGGAAGCCCACACACACGGACCAGTACCTCCTGTTCGACTCCCATCACCCTCTGGAACACAAACTTGGAGTAATTAGGACCCTACACCACCGGGCAGAACATGTTCCCTCTAAGCCTGAAGGAAAAAAGAAGGAACACACACATGTAAAGGAAGCACTCAAAACGTGCGGCTATCCTAAATGGGCGTTCTTAAAGTCAGCAAAGAGGCACAGAAAAGAAGACCAGACACCAGCGAGGGAGGATAAGAAGGACAGACGCAACAACATTGTCATCCCCTATGTAGCCGGTGTATCAGAGAAACTCAGGAGAGTTTTCTCCAAGCACGACATCCCAGTGTATTTCAGACCCAGCAACACACTCAGGCAAAAACTGGTTCACCCGAAAGACAAAACGCCAAAACACAGACTTAACAATGTGGTGTATGCTGTACAGTGCAGCGAGGAATGCCCAGACCTCTACATTGGAGAGACCAAACAGCCACTTCACAAGCGCATGGCACAACACAGAAGAGCCACCTCCACAGGACAAGACTCAGCAGTCCATCTGCATCTTAAGGATAAAGGACACTCTTTCGAGGATGCCAATGTTCACATTTTGGACAGAGAGGACAGATGGTTTGAAAGAGGAGTGAAAGAAGCCATCTATGTCCACTGTGAGCGACCATCTTTGAACAGAGGTGGGGGTTTACGACACCAACTCTCTGCCATCTATAATCCAGTTTTGAGATCCCTTCCCAGACGCCTTAACGCCCACTCACATCCTGGGCCATCTGATCTCAGGAATTCGCATGATAAGGTGGGGCCAGGTTTCACAATGAACTCACCCGAAACTCTGGCTGATTGGGACCCACACCCAGTTTCACACCTTGGCTCAGGCGATTAGAGGATCATCAGGGGGTCCTTTTGTCCCTCTGTGGGGGGTTACTCCCACTAGGTTTATATCTGGGACTCTCCACCATTTGACCTTAGAACTGAAGAAGCTTCTCGGATGAGAGGTGAAACGTCTTCAAGTAACTTAAAGAAGTCCAGACGCTTTTCTTTGCAAGCTCCTTTGACTACGATGACCTGGATGACTGAGAACCTTCACAGACAACTTGCCTAATAATTCTGCACTCCCTGTATATTGATGATTATCCATAGCTTCAGTTCTTTCTGCTCAGTCAGCTATATTTTCTTCTTTGCTAGAAATCCAAACATTTTGTCCAGTGGAAATCTTTTGAGGTTAATAACCAGCATTAAACCTCTCTCACTTTGAGATACAGGACAGGATTCTCTGATGACTTCCATATTTTATTCATGCTAGAGTAGTTATCCGGCTTTAGGTTCTTTTAGGTGCAGTTCAAATAATCACCATTAGGTGGGCTTCCAGAAAAACACTGCCTGTGCATGTAAAACAGTTTGTGTTTAACCTATAAATTGCTGTGACCTTCTTTAGGTTAACCTGGCAGGTTCATTCCTTTCAGTGCTCACTCGGCTTCAGTTAGATCTTGTTTGAACAACTCTATTTGAATTGACCCTTCCAGCTGTTTTTTACTGATCCCCACAGGGAAATGTGTTCTCCGCATTTAACCCATCTTCAGTATAAGACGAAGTGAGCAACTACTGTGCAGTGCCTGGGGACCAACCCCAGCTGTAAGCCAAAGCCTTGGTCAAGGGCACAGACACAACAGAATTAACCTACCATGTTTTTTGATAGTGGGAGTAAATAGAGATCCCAGAGGAATCCCAGGGAGAACATGCTAGCACCACAAGGAAGAGCCTTTCAGTGGTCCAACTACTGTTAAACCACAGTGCTGACCAGTATAATTACATTTTAACTGAAAATAGAAGTTATTTCAGGAATGAATCTTTACAAACAGTTGTCTTCAAAATAAACAACACGCAACGAAAGTTCAATAAAACACAACGGAAGTGTTTTTTAGACGATGTGATGGAAGGGTGCAGAAGAGACAGAAATCAAAACATGCAAAAGATTTCATGGAAACTGTTTAAAAGAAGTGGTGGATATTTCAGTTTTCTGAGAGAGAAAAAGATACAAAGTAATGTGTGTTTTTTTGTGTTTTGTATGATTTATACAATACTAGTTTTCTATTAGCCGTTTACTGTTAGCTTGTCACTTTTGCAGCTGGTCTGTCACATTATTATCTCCCCAAAAACACTTCTGCTGGGTTTTGTGTATTTTTGCAGCAGTTTTCTTTTTGCTGACATGTTCTTAAGTTGCAGTGCGTTTGACCTCTCATGACCACTGGGTCACTATAGGTCACTATAAACAATAAACTATAAATAAACTATAAACAATCTGGTTTGTACGTTTCAACCTAAACTGCAAGCTCTCATCAAAACCTGAGGATGACATAATAATCACAGGAGTAATCACCTGCAGGATGAAAGAAAAAGAGAAGAGAAATAGAAAATGAAGCAGGAGGAGACGTAAAATCATGAAGGACCACAGATGAAGATCTAATTCAGTCATTTTAGGAACTGAAGCTTCTCGTACTTTCACTGAGCTAAATTCAGATTATTATCCAGGGCGATCACAAACACACACTAAAACGAGACAGTAAGAATTAAGAGGCAGATTACATCTCTGTATCTTCTCCTTTAAAGCTGCTTAAACTGTCTAAGGCTACGTTCACACTGCAGGCGAAAGCGCATCAAATCCGATTTTTTGACCCTATGCGACCCATATCCAGTGTTGGGACTAACGCGTTATTAAGTAACGCGTTACAGTAACTACGTTATTATTGCGGTAACGAGCACGGTAACTAGTTATTATGCCAAAATCAGGAACGCGTTACTCGTTACTGGGATTTAGATAGGGTCGTTACTCGTTACTTCGTGTGTTGCGTTTAACTTACCTCGGAAATCGGAACACGAACCTGGGAATAATGTCACACTCGAGTAAACGGTGTTCTGGTTAGCCTCGTTGGAGAAGTCTGGATTCCAATATGGCGACGCCCTCGAAAACGCTTGTTTTGCTAGCTCTCTACAAAAACAAATTACTACTACACATATGCAGGTCATCTGCAGTCCCGAATTTCTGAGTCCCGAGTACAAAGGAAAGCACCACGACTGCAGTTTCCGTGCTGGACGTAAAAAGGGCACGTGACACTGTGACGTAAGCTACAATCATGGCGGCAGTCGAAGATGGTCCAGGCATGTGTTTTCTCTCCTGGAAATATTCACATTATTTCTCCTTTGTGTTGGAAAAAGACAGGAATATTGTCGTGAACTGTACTCTCTGTGGAGGTTCTAAAACTCTTTCGACATCAAAGACTAGCAATTCTAATCTGATGAAACATCTTCAGAAACAGCATGCATCTACCAACTTAGTTGAAAAAGAACCTGAAGGCAACGTCGGTGACTCTAGCTCCGTTGATGCTATTCCAGCAAAACAACGAAAGCTTGATTTCGGACAGCCTGCTGCACAGTCCATCACCCAGCCCCAGCTACACAGGCTGATTGCCAGGTATGTTGTGGAAGACATGAAACCCATCTCAACGGTTGAGTCCCATGCTTTCAGACAACTGATTAGTCATATACCTGTGCGAGGGAGAGCTGGGAAGGCACCATCCAGAAAGACATTTTCCAGTTTCCTAGACCAAGAATATGCCAACATGGAGTCAGAGCTCAAAAATACACTTGACATGGTAGAATACATCTCCACAACAGCAGACATTTGGACTGTGCATAATAAAAGTTTTCTTGGTGTGACCGCGCATTGGATAAATGCACAAAACATGAAACGTGAGAAAGCAGCGCTGGCATGCAGGCGATTTATGGGTCGACATACGTATGACAGTATTGCATCTGAGCTGGACAACATTAACTCATCTCATGGCCTATCGTTTAAAATCACATCAACTGTAACGGATAATGGCTCCAATTTTGTCAAGGCTTTTAAAGTGTACCGGCCAGCACCTGAGTCAGATGACTCTGAATCTGAGGAGGATGAGGTGACTTTTGTTTCAATTGGGGATGTGCTGCAGAATGCTGCTGATGATGCTGATGATGCAATTTCTTTACCGCCACATCAGAGATGTGCATCGCACACAATGAATCTTATCTCTTGCACTGATGTGGAGAAGTGGCTATTGTCTGAAGCTGCAACAAAAACCATCTACAGAAGTGCCACCACAAAATGTGCAGGGCTGTGGAACAAGGCCAGTCGTTCCACAGTGGCTGCTGAGATTGTGGACGACATTATTGCAAAGAAGCTACTAGTACCTTGCACAACAAGGTGGAACTCGTTCTATTATGCTCTGGAGAGAATTTCAAAGATACCTGTGGTGGAGCTGAACACAATCTCATCCACATTACAGTTGAAATGTTTCAATGAGAGGGAGCATCAGTGTATCAGAGAGTACTGTGCAGTCATGAAACCACTTACTGTGGCACTGGACATTCTTCAAGGAGAAGACCATTGTTTTTATGGCACACTCCTACCCACACTGGAGTCGCTAATGACCAAGACTCTGGCTATAAAAAATGGTCTGCAAATTCTTGTTGGGCTACCAGATACAGTTGTCCAGGTAAGAGATGATATTTTCATTTGTGTTTATCTTTAATGAAATGTTTTACTCAATTGCTTTTTATATTGTGCTGTGCTGTTCACATGCAAGTGAATGCTGTTACAGTTACAGATACTTAACCCCAATAAATAAATAAAATAAATACAACGTAGTAAAATACACACTATTTACAAATTAAAATACATTCTATATAAAACTACAGCATGCTGTTAATATTTAATTAATTTAATGTTGAAACAATGCATACTTTCTCATGCAAAAATGTTTTTTGCACTTTTACTGTGTCGTTATTACAGGCAGTCAAAACAAGGTTTGCACATGTCCTTGAAAGTGAAGATGCTTTGCTGGCTGCTGTGACACTACCAAAATTTAAGCTTCGTTGGCTACATGACCAGGCGCGGAAGGACCTCGCAAAGGCACGTCTGCTGGTAGAGTGTCGAAAACTTCTCCCTGAGCAAGATCAGCTACAACCAGGTACCAGCGCCACCAACACAACACAGCACGCGGGTTCTAGCAAAGAGGATGAGTTCTTCTCCTTTGAAGAGAATGAGGACATATATGCCACTGCTGAAGGTGAGGTAGCCGAGTACCTCAAATCAGGAGCAACAGGGTTAGACTCTCTGAATCATTTCCCAATGATAAAGAAACTCTCTCTTAAACTTAATGCAGCTACTCCTTCAAGTGCCCCAGTTGAAAGGCTTTTCAGCCTGGGAAACCTGATTCTCACTCCAAAGAGGAACAAGTTGTCTGATCATAAGTTTGAGAAGCTTCTCCTCTTGAGGTACAATCGTTGGTTTGATGGAAACCAAAGTTGAGTAGTGCTCATATGATGATGATGTGTTGCCTTCAGTGGTGCTCTACAAGGTAAAGTAGGGTTATTTCCAAGTGAAACTTGGGCTTCTGAAGCACTTAAAATACCATTATATTTTATTTATCTACATGGCCTGTATGGAGGCAATATTATTTTGGTTTGACTGTTTATGAAGCTGAAAATAGTTATTATTTATTTTATTTCTGTTTGTGGGGCTGAACATACTTGTAATTAATTTTATTTCTCTTCTCTTTCTCTGAAAATACTTTTATTACTGAACATGAGGTCTCCAGTTGGTGGAATTCAGCAGTTAAGTTTACAAAGTTAAGTTCAGTTAACTTTACAAAGAATGGACAAACCTCACCGTGTTTATGTTAAATCATTTTTTGCACTACATGTTTTTGCACTTTGATACCTACTTTGATACCTACAGGTCCTAAATTGTCTGAGGTACAGT
Organism: Diplotaxodon limnothrissa; assembly: GCF_057381915.1. NCBI lineage: Eukaryota > Metazoa > Chordata > Actinopteri > Cichliformes > Cichlidae > Diplotaxodon > Diplotaxodon limnothrissa. The sequence goes on along the minus strand of NC_140602.1, from coordinate 33,848,218 downwards.
TTAATGTTGGCACTGCTAAAAGCATACTTTCTGTCCATTTAAATGGCAAAAATAAATATCTTTCAAAAGTTTCAACACACTGTATGTTGTGTTTTGTGATCCACTGCTTCTTCCTAGTGATTCTACGTACAATGATTAGACACTGCTGTAACAACCCGAGAATGATGAGTTTGCATTTGTAGAGGGTTGAAACATTAGAAATAGATTAAAACACACAGATAAAAAAGTGACACATAAAACAAACTTTGTTAATTTCTAATTTAGTTTCATTCATTTCATCATTGACTTGCACTCGCACTACTACACTGCCATTTTAACTATTTTAGGTTCAGGCCATTAGGTGGCACAGTGTACTTGTGGCTGGATAGTGCTAACATGTAAGCAAGCTAGAAGACTGGCATCCTTGCTGGGTATCCAGTTAGGGAAGCAACACATTAATAAGAGAATTCTGGGTAAAACCAAAGTTACTTTCCCTAGTAACTAGTTACTTCGAAAGTAACGAGTAACTTGAAGTAACTGAGTTACTTTTGAGAGAAGTAACTAGTAATGTAACTGAGTTACTATTTTAAAGTAACTTACCCAACACTGCCCATATCCGATCATGCTATGACAGTGTGAACGGCGCAAATCCGATATTTTCAAATCCGATCTGGGTCACTTTCGTATGTGGTACTGAATCCGATACATATCCGATGTTTTAGAAAGCGACTGCTGTTTGAACGGTCAAGTCGCATTAAATCCGCCTTTTACGTCACCGACACAAGACTGAAGCCAATTATCAGCGCCAGAGAAGCGCCCGAGAAGACATCGCGAACGCTTCCTGGCCATCCAGTGTAGATGTCAGTGAAACTGTTGGGAAGACAACGTAAACATTTTATTTGTACTGTATAATCTGCAGATTCTGACAGAAATCTACAGCTATCCTTTGAAGCACCGCTCCTCTCTTAAACGGCAATAAGGATCATTATTAGGTTATTTACATTATTATGTAAATAACAAAATAACTTAAAGCAAAAATTGGGAAACGTGAAGACCGAAGTCTTTATATTAAGGGCCATCAGTCAAACAATACTGTTGCTCTGGGTCTAAACAGAGCGCGTTGTGTGTGACATCTTCTTTTGCGCATGCGGGCCGCTTTGAGCGTTCACACTAGAGAGCGTTTGCTGTCGCATTTTATTTGTAGTGTGAACGAGCAGACAAAAAAATCGGATTTGATCAAAAAATCGGAATTGAGCATTAAGACCTGCAGTGTGAACGTAGCCTAACACCCACAATCCCACTACGTGTGTGTCTGTTTGTGTGTGTGTCTGTTTGTGTGTGTGTGTGTGTGTGTGTGTGTGTGTGTGTGTGTGTGTGTGTGTGTGTGTGTGTGTGTGTGTGTGTGTGTGTGTCTGGACAAGTAGAGGAAGTGATGAAACAATCACATTCAGGAAGTCGACCACGTCCTGTTTTGTTATATGATTCATGCCCTCTCTCCTCGTCTCCCTTTCATTCCTTCCTTTGTTTCCTTCCTTTCCTTTGCCCTATCTCTCAAACCCCATTTCCTCTTCCTTTACTTTCTGTTCATCTTTCCGTCCATTTCTCTTTTCCTTCTTTCCCATATTCATTTTTCCTCTTTTCTTCTCATTCTTTCCGGGTCCCCATCATCCAATTTGATTTCCCTACTTTCTTTTCTCTCTTTCTGTCCTACCTTCATACTCGTTCTTGTCCTTTTCACATTTTTTATTCTTTTCCTTTTTCTTAGTGCCTCTCTTCCTTCCTTTCCTTTCTCTCTCTCCAGCTCTATTTCTTCCTCCATCCTATCATTCTACTCTTTTTTCTTCACTCTATTTTTATTCTGCTCCATATTTCTTTTATTATTAACTCTTTCGTCTTTACTAGTTCACGTATACCCTCATTACTAGAATTTAACATATATTCCTCCCTTCACAATTTTCCTGATTCTTGCTTACTTTCTTTCCTTCTTTTCCCAATTTCCTTTCTAATTCTTTTCTCCCTTCCTGATAACCTTTATCTTTAATCTTTTTTTCTTTAATCACTCCCTTCTTTTCTTTCTCTTCACTGCCCATTTTATTCACACATTTTCACATCTTTCCTCTCTGCTCTCATTTCATTTCCATCCCTCCTTCACTTATGTTCTTTTATCCTTCTTCTCTTCCATGTATTCTATCCATTCCTTAATAATTATTCCCCCTCTTTTCATATGACTTTCTTTCCTAACATTGAGAGTTCAGGGTCAGAGAAGCAGGATTATGAAGTCAGTCCTGGGGCTGACCCGCCTGTAGAACCTTTGAGCAAGGCACAACAGCAGATGGCTTCTCCATCTGAACTTTGAGACACGAAGCTCAGAAAAAAAGTCCTCTCCTCCGGTCTCCGTGGATACAGAGCTCTGATCGAGAGGACAGTTGGAGATGAGGATGAGGATGCCAAATCTATTGACATCTTGTTACCACAGCAACGAGAAGAGAGAGGACAAGAATGACCACCATCAGGGCTACTACTAAACAACATGTATGTACTACAAGAACAGATTTCCACTGATGGAGGACAGAATTCCACCCATGATCAGTGTTACTGATGGGTGATGAGCTGAGATTGTTTTTTGTTGTTGTTGTTTTTATCAATGAAAGGTTAGAAAATTAGCTACATGCAATTAAAGAATACAAATCTACAAACTGCCAGAGTTTAAAATTATTCTTATATTTAGTGAAGAAAGAAGACAAACTGTTAATAAAGTGGATCAGTGTTAAATACACATGCACACACATGCACACACATGCACACACATGCACACACACACAAACTGTAGATGCTCAAACCATGTCTTGATTTGAGCATGTTGGCTTTCACCCCGTTTCCTTTTTGGAGTCAGAAGTGAATATCTTTACATGAGAAGGTGAAGTGCTAAGTTACCAGCTAGTTCGAGACAACTTGATTAGAAAATGCATCGAACCTTCACAAATACCTGCTAATTTCTGTGGCACTAAATATCCCCCAATTAAATAATATAACCAAAACCAGGCCACTAATTTCTTGAATGGGCTGTCAGCACACCTAAATGTACAGCAGGCCATGTTAATATCCTACTGTGCTTATTGGCATCAATGCCACTAACTCAGTGGAGAGTTCATGTAAGGTGACTCGATTTAGCTAAGGTAAGGTTGCATTGGGAACCAACCTCAAGAAGCCTTTTGAGGACCTATTTGTAAGAACTGTAAATACATGAACACATTGTTATTATGAAGATGTAATGCATATTAAAAAGCAAAATGTACTTATACTTGGACTTTACACAGCGGTTTTTGAGTTTTACTAAATATTTAAAGTGCTGCAGACTTTCGGCCTGTCCCTTCTTTCTGAAGTGGTCACCACAGCAGATGCAGTCAAATTTTACCATGTTTACTCCACACATTTTACCCTATGGACAATTTAGAATCACCAATGGAGTTAAAGATGACTCAATTAAAATTCTCCTAATTGTGTTTGGGAGCTCACTTTGACCTTCAGGAGGTCTTTTAAAAAAAATAGTCAAGGGTTTAATTGTTGATCTCAAGCTATGTTATTGCAAACCTTAATGTATCCTCGAGTATTCGTTGGATCAATGGAACATGCCTTTAAATATCCAAAAAGTACATGAATGCCATCACACGAATTAGCAAACAGATTGTGTAGGTAAACAACTGATTTGTAATCAAAAACCAGATAATGTCACTGTTGTGCCCATCTTAACATTAAGCACATATTCTGTGGAGACAGGAAACATTTCATATCAACACTTCACAGCGTTTTCAGTATGTTGAGGGAAAACAAAGTGACAGTGATTCCTTTCCAAATATATTTGCAGAAACTTTTAGATCACGGAAGGTGTTAAAAGTCCTGCATTTTGTGGGGCTGGGTGTTGAACCTGGATAATTAACAAAATGCACTTGTAGCACAGCATATGGAAACAGTCAAGCACCAAAAGTCAGCTTCCTAATCCTATTTACTTATTCCCTGCCAACATTTAAGTATGTTATTAAGAAGAGAATTAGACTGGGACTGGAGAACTTTATTAATCCAACATAGCCCTGCCAAATAGCCAAATCCAACATGCATTCATTTTCACAAAAAACACACTAACAGAGAGAGTCTATGATTGAATGAATGATCTTTACTGCTATTATACATCATGCAATGAACATTGATTTGACTTTCACTTAAGATAAAAAAAACACAATAAATTAAAAGAATGAATAAAAATAAGTAAGTAATTAGAGATAAAAATAAATGTAAACTTAGCAGGAAACTTAATCAGCAGTATAAAGCACTGTTAGCCAATTAAAATGTCCTCAGACCATATTCTAAGTGTTTTTATTGAAGTATCTGAGTATTTTTGTGTCATGTTCACAGTTAAGTGTGTAGCGTGGTGGAGTCTGTTAGTTCTTGACCCACTACCAAGTACTTTGGAAGATTAACAAGCAGCTAGCAGCTTGATATAAAGCAGCATATATAAAGTCATACAAGCCTGAAAACTTAAGTTTTGAGGCTTAAAGTCCCATATTCAATCTAAATAAAACGGGTCCATTTACATCCCCTCAGTGACTCACAGAGGTGAGACATGTATCAATAAAACAATGGCGTATCTAACCATGTACATGGTGCAGAATATGAAAAATTTTAGCTTCAATTAAATTTAGCTTGGGTGGAAAAACATGTATATTCTTGGGGTTTTGTTCTCTTGTTGTCCTAAGAATAAGAACATCTGTTAAATGAGCACTTGTTGAGTGTAAGTTTGCCACAGTGAATATTTGGGAAAACCAAATCCATGTGCACAACAAATGTATGTGAAAGTCAGACATATACAAATGGTCTGTCAAACCTTATGGCTACTTGAGGGAAAATCTGAGGAGGAAATCAGGGTTCAAGAGGTTAATGATGAGAATTTCATTCATGTTTCTTACACACATTACAACACACACACACACACACACACACGCACACACACACACACACACACGCACACACACACACACACACACACACACACACACAGGCTAGTGTTTCCTGTCATTAGGCAGCGGAGCTGTTCTATAATTAGAACATCTGGACCCAAGTAAGTTTAGTGCCAGTGCCCTCACACACGCACACACACGCGCACACACACACACGCACACACACACACAGAGGCAAACATTTCCAAACCATAAAATCACATAGTCCCAGCACACATACACATACACAAAATTGTACATGTTTTATATTTCAGTGACTTGTTTTTTCTTTTTTTTTTATTCCTTGTTTTTTTTTGTTTTGCTTTTTTTTTTCGCTGTTTTGTTCGAAAAAAGCACATTAAAGCAACAAAACAAACAACAGCTTGGAGAGCTAATGGCATGCTAAATGAAGGGAGAGAATAGCTCAAGTTGACAGAAAGAGAGAAAGAGGGAAGGGGAGGGAGAGATGGAAAGTGAGAGAGAGGGGAAAAAAACATTAGCAAGTTCAAACATGGCTTTTTTTTTTTGAATAAGCCGTGTTGCGTGTTTTTTTTTTTTAAAGACTGCCGAGCTTCACAGTCTACAGATGCCTTTCCAAAAAGAGATTAATATTGATAATAAGAAGGCCGTTCCTTTCTGTTTTGTTTTGTTGCTTTTTTTTCCCATCTCTGTGGTGGGGGAAGAATAAGAGGCGCAGGCAATGCCTTTGACAAACCCCCTCGTCTCGCCGCACAGGCCCATGTGAAGCTGAGCCAACTGTGGCTTTGATCTCTACACACCATCACAACCAGAGGAACAAAAGGAAAAAAGGGAAAAAAATGCATGTAAACTGGTCAGAAGCTTAAAAACCAGCAGAGTTAGCAAAACTTTTATACAGTCTAAGTGAGAAAAATCAAGATGAAGGCGCTGAGCCAAAGGCTGTCTGGAAACTACTTGTAAGCAGAATTTAAAAGAGTAATCAGGGTTTATTGAAGTGGTTACTAATATATAATAGTGGCATCAGTGTAATGTGTACAATTTACTGTGTAATATATTTCTGATTGGCTTGCAGGTGTCTGTCCAAGCATGACATTACATACTAAGGTTTCCACAAACCTTATAATCCACACTGTGTGATACAGAGCTGATAAATCTGGGATATCTATCAAGCATAAAACACAATGGCGGTCAATTACAGTGTTTGACCCACTGGCTGGTCAGTAGAGGCCATAGTCACATTGTGTGATGGTCATCCTCAATTTCTGACACTAGATTTTGTCCTGAGCCTTTTTTGGTTGCAGGATCCTTCCAGTGACCAACTTTGCACCTTCCTGTGATCAGTTTATTAGGACAAAAGTGCATTTCACCATCATAACTGCACCTTAAGCTGATGAGAAAGTTTTATAGTAATGTGAAAATGCAGATTGATTTCATTTATAGACTATATTTAGCCAGGTGTAGCACTTGCAGTTTTAAAGTAGTGGTTCTGGACAAAATTGTTGACTAAAACTAAACAAAAAAACTATACCTGGATGTGGAGTGAAATTGAGAATGTAATTTTGGTTAGCTAAAACGGAAATAAAACTTAGACTTGTGCAAAAAAAATAAAAAATAAAACCAACTGAAACAGTTTTCTAAACTTGGAACTAACTTAAATACAAATATAGCAGAAACATCCTTAGTTTGCATGATGAGGTATTGATGGAGACTTTATACAGCATAGAGATATGCCCTCCATACAAAAATAATTAAACAACTGAAACAAACACTGATAATAAAATAAAATTTTAAAAAAGAAAAAAAGAAAAGAAGGATAACTCCTCTTCTTTTCACTGAGAGGCTTCCATTGTTGTCATTAGGTTTGTTTAAACAGAATCAGGCGTGCCATTTGCAAAGGGAGTCAGCGGAGTCAGGTGGGGCGTAGTTAGATGAGCTCAGGTCTCCTCCACTGTCATTGTCAACTTTGCATATTGTAAGGTTTGTCTCTCAAGGGCCCCATACTGGCCTGGAGCTCCAAGCAGTTGCCCAGCTTGCCTTGTGGCAAGCACGGCCTCTGAAGCTTTGTACACCATATCGCAAATCTAAACACAATCTGCCTCAGTATATACAAATTCAGTCCAACGATAATGCAGATGTTTGGAACTGCCACAAAATAAACAAAATAAGTGTAAATTTGTCTATGGCAAAGATGGCAATATAATAACACAATCAGAGAGACCGGCAAACCTACAGAAATAAAGTTTTACTGAAAGGTTGCATTACACCTCCGACGATCACTTAAAAAACCTTTACTATTTATAAATACTAATTTATGTTTGGAACAATATAAGTAATTTATATCTCGACACAGTTGGAATACTGCCTGAAGTCTAAATTAAAAAAAAAAAAAATGAAATGATAACATTATTGTAATTTACCTGGACATGTGCCATTTATGGCTGGACAAGTAAAAAAGGTCAATTAACTCAAAAAGTTGATGGCGACCCGTGAACGAACGCACTGACTCAGACAAACCAGCGGACGAAGAAGTGAGACAGTCACTCTTAAACTGAGACAGACAGGCAGTGTTTCAGATGAGTTTTTGTCAAACTGAGTCTCTGGGTAGATTTGTGTTTGACAATTCAATTAAGGCTGCTTTCTCTCTGTGGAGGTTTTTGTGTTTGCTGGCTTTATAAAACTCTATCTCATAGACACCTGCCAGCTTAGAGCTAATGTAAGCAGAGGGATGAGTGAGCTTAATCATACAGAAAGAGAGCGGGGCTGGGGGTGCGGCAGAGAGATTTTTGAAACCGGAGAAAGTCCAGTGGGTTGGATGAGGAGAAGTGAAATGGTCTCTCAACGAGTGCAGAGAGGCCTAGAAAGTAAATCAGGAAACAGTAGTGCTGCGTTAAACAAGCTCAGAGAATTGTACCTTGACATCTGCTTTTAATTAGCAGGGAAAATAAAAACAGCACTCAATCTTGTTTCTTCTCTTCGTCTATCATTTTTACTATCAATAGTGGCAAAGTGGCCAGTTCCTCCCTCATCCATATGCTATATAAATATCAGTTTCATCGTACTGATGACAATGCAGGAATACAAATTTCCCCTCACCTCTTTGGCAACATTGCTTCAATCCTATAGGATAATAGTGAAACTTGCTCAGGCTAAACATTACAATTTACCAAAATTGCGAAGGTACAACAATATTTTATTCAGAATGAATTGAATGAATGAACTGAAGGCAACTGTCTCATAGACTTCTAAAGAAAATAATTATAGAAATTAAATCGATAAACTAATGTATTAGTTTTGTGATCAGATACAGAAACATCGCCTCATGTTGATCTCCCTGTAAATTTTCAACAGAGGTGCAGTCATGTGTTTGCACCAGCCTACAACATACATCTAGGTTGGAGGATTTACTTAGATAGGCATCAGTGCACATCTTGCATGGTAAGACTCCAGTTAATCATGTTACAGTCACTTGTGTAGTCTATTAAGTTTATTCGGCATATAGACTTTAGCCTTAAGATAGTCCCTCCTCCTCACAGGCAACATGAGCATTCTTTACTATAAGTGTGGAGTGTCAAAATATTTTAAATGCATAAAATCTTTTACACGTTTGATGTGTAAAATATTGAAGGCCTTCAGAGTTGTCATGTATACGCTGATTTTCTGCCACAAGATGCTTTTTTGGTTTTTGTTTTGTCTCTTTTCGAAGGATTTGACCTTTCCAGGAAGTACACATGTATAGCACACATGCAGGACTACGCTGCCAAAAAGTTATTTTACATTGACCTACTAAGAAAAGATAAGTCAAAATATCTGATATGAGAAACATGAATTGGTCGACAGCCAATAAAAACTTGGGTAAGACTATGTTTTTTGGTGACTTTCGATTTTAAGTTTATATCCCACAAACAGCAAGTTAGGGCAAAAGAGAAAAAAATAACCATGATCAAGGTATTTCCTATTGCAAAGGAACAGTTTAGTTCCAGCTCCCCAGATCCCCAAATCTACCATCACCATGACTATATTGTGAATTTCAGCTGAACACTGATCCAGTGTTTGTGATGCACGTACTGTTAGTACGTGCATCAAACTTTAGCCTTAGACTTAAAAGTTTAAATGTGTCGTCTGAGTGTCACACCGACAGCGTAAATCCCACATCACACCTTTATCTGATTTCATTAAAACTAAAAACAACCTTTCCTCCTTTTATTCCTCCTCGCCCCCCCCCTCGCTCTGCTCCTCCTCCTCCTTCTCCCTTCATCTTTGCCTCTCTCCCTCTCTTTACTTTCTTTCTTATTCCTTTTTATCTTGCGCCTCTCCTCGCTCTTTCATGGCGCCCTGTTGTCAAGTGTAAACATGACTGAGCACTGAGCCAGAGGGGTTCGACTCCTATCAGGTCTTCCTCTGCTCTCGTCCTCCAGTCACGCTCCTCCTGCTGATACCTCCAAGGAAACGGCGAGGTTCACTCCAAAATAAGAACCCAGCCGCTGGAAAATGTGACAACCACTTTCATGGAAGAAACTGCAGAGAAATCTGAAGAGGATCAGGTGGTTTTTAGAAGGAGATGACAGAGAACTGTGGTCATTTGTATAACCTTTACAAGTTGAAACCTGTGTTCCACAGTTGATTTTTATGGAAATTGCTGAACAGCAGCTGACCTAGGGGCAGGGATAGCTCAGTAGGTAGAGTGGTAGCCCCATGATCGGAAGGTCGGGGGTTCGACTCCACTGAACGGCTACCCTGAGGTACCCCTGAGCAAGGTACCGTCCCTACACACTGCTCCCCGGGCGCTGCACTGGCAGCTGCCCACTGCTTGAATGGGTTAAATGCAGAGGAACTATTTCCCTATGGGGACTAACACGCACACTTTACTTTACTAGTTCTTATATACTGATGGATGACAGATTAAAGTTATGTTTTGGGAGACATTTTGTTTCCATTGTTTGGGTCCTTTTATGGGAATGGTGAGTGCAATACAAAGTAATGCTAAAATGCTAAGCGATTACCTTTATTCTGTTATGATTCTTCTATGGAAGATTTTCATCACTTTCCCAAATTCAAATACAATGAGGGAACACCTACTGGAAGTGGTGTCCAGTTTGTTCCAGAGGTATGACACTAAAAGCTGTTCCTGGATCTTTATGTCCCTCGCCTTGAACTGAGACGCTTTATGCAGTTTTTTTCCTCTTAATTTATGTTTATATTGTTGCCTTTTTTATTTGATTCAATTTAATCACGTTTATATAGCACCAATTCAAACCTATAGTTGCCTCAAGGTGCTTTAAAATTGCAAGGCTACAGAGAAAGCTCATATTTTTATGGTATATTTAGTACATGGTTCAGTCTTGGCTTTTCAACAGCTTCATTTCCAACATCAGGCAGGTGGGAATGAGCTCTATCACACCTATTTTAACTGTCCAGCACCAATGGTGATGCTTCTTTTGTAGGGATCATTGAATATATTCCCCCCTTTCAGGAAAAGCTGGAGAATTACATTATGACCACGTTCAATTCATTTCCTTCTACAGTAAATGTCACTTTATGCAGACAATACAATCATATACTCAACAGCTTCTCACAGTAATTTGTAATATCAAGCTGCTTTGCAATCTCAAAATGGTAATAAACACCTCTCCTCCCAAGCTAAGGCAAACCAAATCATCTGATTAGAACTTAACAGCATCTCAGTTAGTTTTTTGTTTAAGAAATGATCAGCACTTTTACATATTTATCAACTATATTTATTTATATTTATTAACTTTTTCTTTTAGAATTTTTTTTATCCTTTCTTAGCAATTTTTTAGCCGTTATTGGAAAGGAACAGGAGAAATTAGGCAGGAAAATGGGGAAAGAGAGCCGGAAATGGTCTGAGGCAGCTTATGGGTCACCTGCGCATCTAAGTGAGCAATAGCTGCACCCCAGCTGGACCAATTTAAACAGAATTGCTCACTAGCTCACAAAATTAACTAATTAAGGCAAGATTCTTATGAAAAGGTGTTTTTCCCACAGAACACTCTGCTGCAAGATTTTAAAATGAGTAATGTGATTCTTTTTAACCAATTTCTTTTTTTAAGATTTAGAGGCGCAATATGTAAAATACCTGATTTTCAAAGGGATCACTGTTGTTGAGCAATAGCACTCACTGTGAATTCCAAACACTGTTTCTTAACTTGATTGTCCCCAGCACATGAACATTGAACTAACCAGTATTTGTACCTACGATTACAGGCACTGATGTGGCATAGAAATCGACCACCATTCCACCTTCACAAGTATCTGCTGGTGAAGTATAGTAGCAAGAGAGTACGTGGTATGATGTTTGGTCTGGAGATGGCAGCCCTGACAAAAACACAGGAGGCCAAGCTGGAGGTGGCAGAGCTGGAGATGTTACGGATTTCACTGGGAGTGAGCGGGATGGACAGGATTAGAAACCAGTCCACCAGGGGGACAGCTCAGGTTGAGTGGTTTGCGGACAAAGTTAGAGAGACAGTGCTGAGATGGCTTAGACATGTGCAGAGGGGGATAGTGGATATATCAGACAAAAGATGTTGAAGATAGAGCTGCCAGGTAGGAGAAAAGAAGGGCGATCACAGATAAAATTCACTGATGTAGTGAAGGAGGACATGCAGATGTGTGACAAAAGACAGGGTGAGACGAAGGCAGAGGACCTGCTGTGGCGACCCCTAAAGGGAGCAGCCAGAAGACTTTTGCACTCTCAGTCCTGTATACTGCACCTATATATGCTATCTGATCCATTTCTTATCCCCTTTTTGTTGCTCCAATCTTAAATAATAAACAATGGTTAAATTAATATCAAAATATAATAGAAATATTTATTTGATTTCCCTCTAGCCTGGATTTTCTCCAAGAGAAGCATTTTCTTTCACAAAGTTAAATTGCTTTGTGATATAATTTTTTAGGCTATGATATAAGCTTAACCTCCTAAGATCCGAACTCTTCCACAACATGCATTTTTATTTTTTCTTTACGTTTTTGGGTTGATTGTTTTCTACATTCATCAGGTCCCAAAGAATTACCAGATTTTTTTTTTTTTACCTAATTTTCATTTCTGAGAAAAATGAGATCCACATATGAGGACATTCGTTTTACATTTTGATAGAACAGTGGCAGTATAACGTCCTCGTAAATGGATATCAGGCCCTTGTAGAGAAAAATTAAGTATTTTGGTCTAGACCACCCAAAATGTGATGTCCACATATGTGGATGCCAGGTCCTGGGAGGTTAAAGCTTCCTGGACTTGCTATTATCACTCTAATTATGGCCAGCAAAGTCATTAAGTACACGTCTGGATTTCTACAACATCCATCAAATCATAAAATTCTTGACAATGTGTACATTTTTTAATTTTTTTCATCTTCCAGCAGCAGTGAGACTGAAATCCAGAAAATGCATTGCTTCTGCTGCACTGGCTACTACAGTGCGATGTGATAAATTTGGGTGTCATGAATCTTTGTGGTTGGGATGGGATTAAAATAGCCGCACACTCACATAGTGTCACACACAGCAACCGCATGCACCTGTGCAGGAAGAGCCCTGTGCATTAGTTATGTAGCAGTTGGTTTGTGGTAGTGATGGGGAAGTGAGAGCGGGGCTCAGGTGAATTCTATCAGCTCTGGTCCACCCTGCCTAATAATAGATGACCACTGAAACTAACACAGCATTAGCAGCCATTTACTGAGAAATCAGTCACACGCAGTCCTCTGAAGAAACAACCTACAACCTGTATACCGAAACTTCAGAGCAGCTAATTAGAAACTGATTCCTCCTTTATTTCAGTTTAGATCGCCAAGTTCTGCACATGCCACTCACTGGCAAGGAAAAGCAGAAATCAGGAGATAATCCCAAGACACAAGGGATGTGGATACAGAACCCCTCAGCTGGAGAGCAAAGCACAGACGGAGAGGCACTCAGAAATGTCTTGCTCTGTGTCACAATGAATGCACATTCCTTGACATGAACTGACAAATGACTGTCAGCAGCGTTTCACACATGATGACTGCCTCAACATGCATTTTATTTCAAATGGATTAAATGATTATTGGAGTGCTTGTAACTACAGCTGAAAGAAAAGGTTGATTAAGGGATTAGTTGATTGTCAGGAAATTAATCATTAATTAGTTTAATAGTGATTAATCATTTGAGTTCTTTTGCAAATAGAAAATGGTCCAATCTCATCACATGTGCTCTATTAAAGCCTTTCTAGGCCATAAATCACTGTAAATCTTTGGAATTTGAAAAATCAGTTGAAGCCAGTTGACATATAATTGTCTCCACCTACACATTCAAAATTGGAGCTTTGAATATTCACACATAATTCTCTAAGAAGCCTCCCAAAATTCAGACAGCCCTAAAAATGTGCTGTATACATGCATCAACTTCAAGGGTGAGAATATTTACTGCTTATTGGAGGATCTTGATGCCTGAACCAAAACTTAATATTTGTAAAAACAAAGGGGGGGAGCAGGGGGAACAGTGTAAAAATGGTTTGTTCAGTCAGTGGATCAACCGAGAGTCTGCACCAAGGTCCAGTCAAGTTCAACAAGTATTATTTTGAATTTCCAATCATGCTAAGTTAAATATGTGAGCTGGAAAATAATATATAATAACAACAGGTCAACACGGAAAATCAGAGGTTCACCAAAGTCAGTAAGATGCATCGTTTAGCAAGCGTCTTTATTGGAGGATCGACCAACAGACCAATTTATTAAGCAGCACTGTTACCCCAAATAAGTTATCATGAATATATATTTGCTATTTTGCTGTAACACTTAAACATTCATGACTTCAGAGTGTGGCTTAAGGATACTCTGATGGATGATAACAGACATGGGGGATAAATCAGCGATTAAACCTGGGAGCTTCCAGTTTATCTACCAGCAGGATACATGTCACCAGCCTGCCACGTGTACTGTGTAGAGCAGACCAAAGGGAAACAGGCATGGGTTATCTTACCAGTTATCCAGGGTAATATTTTTTAGATTGTTTTATTTAACCACCAAACAAAAATGTTTTATTTACATCTACTGATGAAGATGACAACCAGCATCTATAGAAAGACAGAAAGAAAGACTCACTCTTGTTAATGTACTTGTGTTGTGCACACGGTGATTATAAGTGAGACTGAAACTAATGTGTTTGTCTGTTTCTCTCTTCCAGTAATTATTTAAAAGTCTGTCAACAGAGCCGTGAAGAGGGAGAGTCGGCACATCCCTCACTCCTCACCGCATATCTCCAGAAATGATCAGAAGTATGTGGACACAAAGCAAATAAAAAATGAAATAAGCATTACATCCTTGTGTGATTACTACACGGGTCATTCGCCATTAATGTGGAAATAATTGAGTCCTGCACGATTTCATTTGCCTTTCATAAACGTTCCTCAGTGTATAAAGCATGAAATTTCCTGTTTATCCAGGAACTCAATGATCTTGAAATTCTGCTTAAATTTCCATGTTTATGTCAGGAAAGAAATAAGACTGCACAGTGATGTTCTCACTTCCCTTTTCTGTTTTTTTTTTTGCCACTTCATTGACCGTGCTGACTCAGTTATTCAAATTGAGTAAACACCAAGATATATATTCTCTTAATGTTTTTCTTCTATGTAAAATAACTGATTTATCTAGACTCTTTTATCACTTCTTGCTTAATTGTGATTGGGAAATGTGGCAATTTCTGATGAATACTTTGGACACTGATAAGTATTTTATTAATGTGGCACAGAGAAATAGAAAGCGCTGTAACGCCCCCGTAAAAAAAGGCAGATTCCCCATTTTCTCCCCCGACGAGGTTGTAACCAACGGCGACCGTTACAACACCGACTGGGGAGAGGTGCATCGTGGGATTGCCACCTGGATAGCACCTCCTTTTCTGGAAACGAGGAGTGAGAAGTCGCTAACAAGTTAGCACGTCTGCATGGGTGCAAGGCTGCAGGGACACACACACACGCGAACAGTGACACACACTCAGACCGAAACAGCACCCACAGGGAGCAAGAAGCACAACACACACACACACACACACACACACACACAGGATAGCGCCTGCAGACATTCTCTTGGTGTCTCTGCACTTGTTGATGAGATTTCTGCAGAAGAAGAATGTTCAGTTGCCCCAGAGGGACAACAAATGCCACACTCAGCTTTCTGTCACATTTACATCCCGTTGTTGCAAATATACATGCACACAAGTCATTTTTATTCATATACAGACAGTTAATAAGAGCAGTGCTTTATACTAAGGTAAAGTCCTGCAAAATTAAAATTGAACTATTATGATCAGACAGTTTCAATCAGACGGTTTACTTGGCGACAGTGGGAAGGAAGAACTCCCTTTTAAAAACTCCTTTTTAAAAATGGAGGAAGAAATGATTCAGATAAGAGAGATAAGATAAGATAAGATAGAACTTTATTAATCCCTCGGGTGGGTTCCTCTGGGAAATTCGATTTCCAAAAAAAGCACAGCAACGACCGACGTTACAGTTACAGAATTGTTATATATATATACACACACACACACACACACACACACACACACACACACACACACACACACACATATATAAATACAGAAACAAATATAAATAAAATATACAAAGGGGATAAATAGAATAAATAGGAATAAAAAATAAAAATACAAGTGAATTGCACATTTCAAGTATTGAGTCTATTGCACTGTTGACTATTTACAAAAAGTATTGCACAAGGTATTGTACAGTGAGGTGAAGAGGCACTACAGCTTAGTTGTTCCCCCCTCCTTTGTCCTCCTGTTTCCCCTCCCTCTCCCCTCCAGAGAGGAGTTAAACAGTCTGATGGCGTGTGGGACAAAGGAGTTTTTAAGTCTGTTAGTTCTTGTCTTGGGGAGAAGCAACCTGTCACTGAACAGACTCTTCTGGTTGTTTATGGCCGTGTGCAGAGGATGCCCAGCATTGTTCATAATGTCCAGCAGTTTCTTTAGTGTCCTTTTCTCTGCCACTGTCACCAGAGTGTCCAGCTTCATGCCGACCACAGAGCTAGCCTTCCTGATCAGTTTCTCCAGCCTGGATGAGTCCTTCTTTGCTGTGCTGCTCCCCCAGCACACCACAGCATAGAAAAGTACTCCAGCAACCACCGACTGGTAAAACATCCTCAGGAGCTTCCTGCAGATGTTAAAAGACCTCAGCCTCCTGAGGAAGTATTCACGTCACTCCTTGTGTTACTAATTGCTTTTGGCTGCAGTGGTGGACAGCATAAATGATTACTTGCATTGGACTGGAATAGAATATTAGTTCTCATAGATTAAAAGAACCTTGTATAGCGACTGCACTGTTACAGTGAATCTGTGGAAACAGCTATATAGAGAAAGACCTACTTGAAAAAGTAGCTTCTGTTATTTTAGTGCTGTGAGTATGGGCATAACACTCAAGCAGGTGTTACCAATGGCTGCATAGGGTGGACCATTGGCTCGGCCCCAGCAATTTCACAAAATAGATTTTTGTCATATGTTAAACATGGACATAAGTTGATCAGAGTAGTAAATATTTCAGATGTCTGATTGTGAAAGGTGCCAAATTTATTCAGACTGCACAAAGACACGTGCACGACTGGAAACCATCGCAATATACCAGCACAAGCGATAAAGGAGAAGGCAACAAGGTCAGCAACATGAAGGTATAAAAATGAAAACTGCCATTGCACAGTACAGAAAGATTTGGTTTTACTGGTGTCTTCTGATTGGTGGCCTCGTACTGTGCGAGTTGCTAGAAACAGTGCTGCTCCTCATTGGATCCTCCTTTCATTTCTTATTAATCAGATTTACTTTGCGACCACCTGGGCGGGAGCTTATTTATTCATTTCTGAGAGCAACATGTTGCAGCTTTCACATAAATTAGGCCGCGGCTTTGTTATGGGGCCACACAATAATAACAATTAGAAAACATCAGTTATTTTTGTCGGTAAGTGCGCTTTTATTTTGAAGTGGCACATTTGGAAGTAACCTGTGAAAAATGACATCTGCCTGGTGATAAAATCTTGGTGTTTGTGGCGGTTTGCATTATTTGTCCCTCTAACCCACCACAATCCCCTCCTCGTTGCCTCTCTAGGTCTCCCACCCCTCCGTCTCTCTGAATAGCTAATCATGCTCTGTTTTTGCCTTATTAAGACTTAATGCAGAGAACAACAGCTCTGGTTTAAATCGGAGGCTGTGACTAAAATCAATAAATAAAAAAACAACCTCTTTCTCTTTCCTGCCCTACCCCGCTCACCCACCCGGTGTTTGCCGAAAATTGTATCCCATGTCTTTCACTAACTACATTAAAGAGCAATTACAGCTTAATGGCTGTCGAGATCCATTATCGACATTCATCTAACCTTTAAATATTTCAAGATAATACCACTTTAATTTGTGAAATTTAATGGAAGGCGAGTGAGCACACTTTTGCTCCTCTCTCTCTCTGTCCCCCCTTTCTGCTTCCACCTTTTCTCTTTCTCGCTTTTCTATTGCACAATTTTCCTCTTTCTGTTTTTTTCTTAAATCTTCATCACTCATCCTTCCTTCTGTTCTTTCTTTCATGGCTCTTTTCACTCCCTGCCCTCATCCACCCTGCTGTCATCACTTCTTCTCTCTTCATGGATCAAAATTTGGATTTAATTTTTAAATAAGCAACATCTAACTGAAAAAACCCCAAACAAAAATAAAACATCTGCCTTTGACACATACTTTCAATGCTCATTATTAGTGTACCGATTTACATAAGTACTGTCACGTGAAAAAGAAAGTTTTCACAGGAGTCCCATGAAAATCTAAGCACACCCCATGACTGGGTAGCTTGTGAAACCACCTTTAGCTGCGATAATTTAAAGTAGTGGTTTTCTGTATGACTTTAACAGTTACTCACATTATTTTGTCACACTCTTTTTCACGCTGTTGCTTCATAGTTTATAGAGATTTGCAGTATTTGTTTATGGATTTGTTTTAAGGTCCAGTAAAAGCATTGCCATCAGTGTGATCATTGGAGTTTAGCTGCACCATTGCAACAATCTGACTCTTGTCCTTTCAGCTACTCTGTTGAAGAGTTGCTGCTGTGCTTCAGATCATTGTCCTGTTGCATGACTGAGTTTGGGCTGAGCTTTAGCTGTCGGACAGATGCCTTACATTTAAGGGATGTGTGTAGAATACTTTGGTACACTGGTGAGTTTTTTGCAGACTAAATGGCTGCAAGGTGCCTGGGTCCTCTGGCTGCCGAACCAACCCAAATCATCACACATCTACCACCGTGCTGACAGTTGGCATGAGGCATTTGTGCCGATCTCCTGTGTTTGGTTGTAGTTTGCTCAGATACAGCTTTGCAAACCAAAAAGAAGAGGATTCAGAAAGAAAAGGATTTCTCCTAGCCATTCTTCCAAACAAGCCATGCTTCTTCAGTCTTTTTTTTTTTTGTAATTGTACTGTCATAATTTTTAACATTTAACTGAGGCCTGTGAAGTCTGAGGAGAAGCTCTTCAGTTTCTTGCAATTTCTCAAGTACTGAATGGTCTGACTTTGGGGTGAAATTGCTGGTAGATTGTGGCACGGTGTTAACACACACCTGAATGATTCAGAACTCCAAACTACCAAAACTTCTGCTATTATAGAAGCGCTCACACTCGCTGACATATATTTGATTATTAGCAGGACTTTGCTGCTACTCACTCTGGAAGCGGTAGTTTAGTCCTGTGAAATCTGATTTTTTTACAAAAATGCACATATACTATGCAATGATGGAAAGCAGGCAGAGGAGTTTATACAATGCTCAAAGGCCAAAAGAGAAAATCAGAAAAGACAAATAGAACTAATGAGAATAAACAAACAAACAAAAAAAGCAGAAAAAATAGAAGAACAGGTGGTACTATCAAGCGGGTATGTCAAGTTTGGCTTCCTTAAAATAATCACACACATACACAAACTGAAACTGAAACAATGAATTGTTTGATGTTTTATGTCCAACTGAGATGTTTAATAATGGTTTACATTTTTTCTAAGATTAAAGTGCAGATCTGTGGATTGTCACCTGGTTATCTGCTGGCTGTTCTAGCAGGAGGGGGCATTAAGACAAAAACAAAACAACAACAAAAAACAACACAGACCAAGTAAGGATTGTACCCACAACCTTGAACTTGCCAACAGCACCCCCTAACTAATTGAACTAAACATCCATTGAATAAAAAGCAGAAACTTAGCAACATTATGCACTGGCAGTCGAAGGGCTGTGCAAAAAATAAAATAAGTCAGGAATGTAATTTACACTTAGATAAATAAAAATAAATATTAATGCTCCACCACCTTTTTCTACTGCTTCTTCCACCTCCTGTGTGTCTGTTGTCTGTGTTGACAGCAAGGTGACTGAAACCTGTGGTTAAAAATATGCTCTGACCACATTTTTCTTACTTTTTCTTCCTCATTTTGTCTGTGAGCCCCTTCAAAACTCCTAAAGGACCCCTGGGACGTCCTGAAAACCCCCTTTAACATGTCTGAAAAACAACAACATAACTGCAGCTACACAGAGGTGACTTTGTGAGAACATCAACAGTTAGCTAAAAAAGCTATGTAGAAAAGTCAAAAACTTAAATCAGCCAGGTCAAGTAATCTTCCACATACTGCTCTGAATGCTGCATGCATTAGCCATCCTTAAGAAGAAAGCACCTCCTAACGCAGCAAGTTATGATGACAGACAACTGCAGCCAAGGACCGTTTTTAGCGTTTTCAGTGAGACAGCTGCCCACAATCTCCTGTCGTTGACTAGTTCGTGCTCAGACTCATTACAGTCATCTAGTCATCGGAAACTTTTTTCCCTTTTGGTACATGAGATTTGACCACTAGCCCACAAATGTGTGAAAAAACACAGAGTACCAAAATGCAAATATCATCTTTTGCAAGTGAAGGAAATGTTCTTCCCCTGTAGGAGAGGATCAGGTGGTGATGATATAAAGAGAAACAGGATGTATGTACATACTCATGTGAAGGTGGCAGAAAATTTCTTGTCACATGACCTCGACTATGCTTCATGCGACAACGACTCAAACCCGAACCCGATACCGATTTAAACTCATATGATAACCACAGTGTCATATGATGAGAAAAACTCCCACCTGTTTACGAGTGAACAGGTTTTTAAAGTTGGCACATCCATGCTGGCTTTACACAATTAGCTGCAACCTAAAATGACTACAAAGATATTAAGGATTAATGTGAATTATCTCATTTGTATCCCACTTTCACGTAGCTCCGTTCAGCCAGGTGTGCCACTTAACTTCCATATTTAATATGAAATAACGTCAAAATGTGCATTGCAGCATGCTGTCAGGCATAAAAATGAATACATCAACAGGCTGCTACAGGAAAGTCCTACTTGACAGTTTAAGAAACCAGACTGCTTTGATGACAGAATTCTTTTTCTGCTTTCCTTATCCACAAAGAATTAACTCCTGGTCAATTTGTTGAGATGAACAGAAGGATGAACACATAGATTCACTAAACATCTGAAAATGATTTGAATCTATGCACAACATTAAGCTGACAGTCATATTTATTCACAGGTGTCCTTCATTTCTGCACTTTCTAGCAGGATGTCAAATGTGTTACTTTTGTCACAAGAAAGAAAAAAGGTTAATCTGGCAGAAGCAAAGATTTGTAGACCAGAAAGAGGGAAATAGCACCATCACGTTACACCCACGACATATGTTATGCTAACACTATTTCCAAAAAGAAAAACTATGGTTCAGTATAGCAACACAAACTAGATACCTTGGAGAATAGATATAAATGTCTTGTCCACAGCCTTTCATTAGTGTTGTTTCCATCCCCATACTCCAAACTGGTCACATCAGATGGCTGTCCCTCTCTGAGCTATGTACTGTCAGAGGTTTTGTCCTGTTAAAAGGGTTTTTTTCCTTCCCACTGCTTGCTCATACGGGGTCATTTGATTGTTAGGATTTTCTCTGTATTATTGTGGAGTCTTTACTTGCAATATAAAGCTCTGTGAAGTGACCGATGATGCGATTTGGTGCTATATAAAGTGAATTAAAAGGGAATTGTTGTATCATGCCAGGAATTCAAATTTACAGTGTCACAACAGAGAAATGCAGCACATCCACTCATTTGACAAAGCAATAAGATCTGGTGTTTTCACTGACAACAGATTAAATGGTTAGATTACAGTCAAAATGGCGTCAATTTCTATTAAACGGTGTATTGAGTGACACATCCTATCAGAGCTAAGATGTCTAATAAAATGCCAACAGCGTGGCTGGTTGTTGTTCTTTCTGGGAATCAATAAAATCCACAAAACAGGCTCAACAAATGGAACCAAGCTGTTTTGATGTCTCTGATTTTTCCACTTAAAGATCTGACTTTTTAGCAAACTGGGCTTTGTGTAGTTTTGTCTGCTGTTTTTCTCCAGTGCACATAGATGCTCACATCAAACTTGTTTTGGTGGCATTGAAAGTAAAACACTGGCACACTCAGAGGACAAGACAGCCCAGTCTACAAGAGTCTGCAGAGACAGTCAGTGGCAGGCTCAGCCGAGGGAGAATCCAGCTTGTTAGTTAAGGAAACAGGTAAACTTTTCCAGTGCTAATTTGCTCCAGTTTGTTTGCCATCAGCCCAATTTGTATTGTTGCAAACCAAACTCCACATCCTACCACAGATGAGATTCATAAAGTGTGGCTGAAAACAGCAGCATTCCAATTAATTCACACTTAACATGCTACACATGTGTGGTGAGAGTTTTTCATCCTGTGAGAGCCTGCTGTTGTTTTACTGGGCTGCTGTTATTTTGATAATATCCACAGTGAGTAAAGTGCTGCAGACATAATCCCCAGGATGGCAATGTTTTTGGTTGTGACTGTGGGTAAAACAGTGAGGTGTGGAGGTACGAGACAAGCTGAAAACCCTCCGATAGACCCCAGCTAACAGCAACACTGGAGGCTATTTAATATTTAAGCCAACTTTCTTCTGATTGGCTGCCACTCACAAACAAAAGACTTTGTTTGCATAGATGGGCCAGGCTCTGTGCTCCCAAGAGCCTGTGCTGACTGTGTTAGGGATTTCTGCACTCTTACAGAGCCAGAAGTAGATTGAAAAACCCTGCTGCAGCTAAGCATTGAGAGCAGTTTGAAGCCTTTTAGCTCACAGGGGTCACTTGTTTATATGCTGACCTTGATATATGACATATTTAACATGAGCAGCCACAACTGTAAAAGCATAATAAATAGGGATGGGTACCGGTGTGGCACCGGTTCTGACATAAACGGTAGTAACCAGACCGAAAAGCAGCGCACATTTCGGTGCTTTATTTCGGTGCTTTTTTTTCCTGAGCTGTGATACACTTCTAGCCAATCATTTTACGTTTCCGAGGATAGTAGGCGGGGCCAGGTACGTACGTTCTTTTATGCAGAGCTACAGATTAAAAATGCCCAAGGCGAAGCGGTCAAAAGTCTGGCTGTACTTCACAGCAAAATATGCAAACTCAGCAGCCTGCAACAAGTGCTTTAAGCTGATACTGTGATACTGTCAAAGGAGGTAACACCTCAAATCCGATGAAACACCTGGCGATGTATAGCGTTTTTTTTAAAAGCCCAGAAATGCGCCGTATTTGATGGCAGCAGCAGCCGTTCTTCTCTGCGTGAGTAGCTTAATGTTGTTTGTGTGTAATTTACGTTGAGTAGGCTAACCACGTTATTACATTAATGCATGTAAGGTGAACTAGCAAACATCATCATAGCTACATGCGGCTGTCTTCTTGTTTGATGGCAGATACTCCCTTCACCCTGGTCAAAAAGGCTAAAATGACCAAAGAAAAAGAGGGAAACAGTTAAACATGAGAGGTTTTTGGACAAAGTTTGTGTTTTTTCCATTGTTTAAGCACTGCTTCCAGCCAAGAGTGATACCATATATGCCCCATAGCTGCAGAAAAGGCTAACATTGTTATCTTTTTACAAAAAACCAGCTGAATATGAGAGGTTTTTGGACCAATTTTGTGTTCTCCATTCTTTAAGCACCGGTTTGAGCACCGTTTAAGCACCGGCACCGTTTCAAAAGTACCGATTTGGCACCGGTATCAGATAAAACCTAAACGATACCCATCCCTAATAATAAAGCTTAAACCCATTTGTTTAAGCTCGCCTTTCAAACTACTTAGTATAATTTCCTCCCGGTTCGTGCTTGTTATAATATTACCATCCTATAACTGTATTTCTTTGTTGTTGACTGTTTTCTTTTGTTGTAAATCTGCAAATATGGCTCGTCTGTGAAGCACTTTGTTGTACCTGTGACTCTTAAATGTGCTATAGAAATAAAATTGAAATTGAAATTGAAATTAAAGATAAATACAATTACAAATCTAATAATAAGATTTGTAAAACACTTTCAGAACCACTTGGATATTTTCTCAGAAAAGCTGTGAAACATTTAGCCATAGCAGACACATGTGATGCTGAAACACAAGTGCACCAAGCAGGCGACGCTCGGCGAGAGCGAGAAGGTCGGTTTACAATAAGTACAAGTGTATTGGCAGAGGCTGTCACACAGACAGGGAATGGTTAGTTAATCAAACACAGACATGGACACGCACCTCAGCGCATGCATACATAAACACACAAACACGCATGCGCGCACACACGACTCCAGAGGTTTTGGGGACCAGATGTCAGAGGGGCAAAGCGTGACACTTGACTAAGAACAGGCCTCACTTGAGAGCGTGTGTGTGCGTGTGGAGTCAAAAGCTGCTGCACTCTATAACTGCATTGATCTCAAGAACACCACCCCCCCCCCCCCCCCCCCCCCCCCCCACACACACACACACACACCCACACACACACACACACACTAAAGTGAAGGCTTCCCCTTTGAAAACCACATAATACATGTCTGGGCATGCAGGAAGGAGAGCTCTGCTGCTCTCTCTAAACACATTAAAGCATGTCCATGAGTGTGTGCCTGTGTGTCTGTGTGTGTTTCTTTAACTGTTCAAAATGACAACAGCCATAATCTAAAGACAAAACTGAATTAAGTTTCAGTTGTTCGTCTCTCCTTGAGGTTTCTGACACACCGACTCCAGGATGCAGTTACATATGGCTGCACAGTGTTACCTAAGGCTGGGTATTGGTATTATACATGAAAAAAACAACAACAAAAAACCCCAAAAAACAAACACACTTTCCTCATAGACAACTGTTTTAAAAGAGCCACCTGTAAAACTTTTAACTGGACCCCTCTACAACACTGAAATGGCTGAACCCAGAAGACTCAATGGCTGATGTGCAGGGTGAGCATCTTTCATTCAAATAACTGTGTCCCAACTAGAAGTGCAGTATCTGTTTATGGTAATGCAGCACTGATAGAGTTCATGCGCATGCCATGAGCCTGACAGAGGCAAGAGGACAAAAATGAAAGAGAAGATAAATAAATTCAACATAATGATGAGAAACACTAAAGGACTTATTTTGTAATCCCTGCTATAAAGTAACCAACATCAGCTGAACGCTAGGTCTCACTTGGTGCCACAAGTAGTAAATGTTTGCAGATATACATACATTTTTTTTTACATATTAAGTATCATCATTTTAGGTGAGTATAGAGAGCTACAGGAACAGGTTCTCAGTCTGCTACTTTCTAACTACTAACTGCAATTGATATTTATTTGTCCCACAACCTTTTCAAATGTCCAGAGCATCATCTGTTGCCAGACACAAAACAACCAATCAGAGAGAATACAGAATATTTTCTGATCCTATCTAGCACCTATGTCACTATGAGGTGGGCACACTCCATTTTTCAACTTAAAACCACAGATGAGACTCTATTCACTAAACTCAAAGTTTGCTCATGTGAAGCTGTTAGTTTGCGTGGAACTGCATATATGTGTGTGTGTGTGTGTGTGTGTGTGTGTGTGTGTGTGTGTGTGTGTGTGTGTGTGTGTGTGTGTGTGTGTGTGTGTGTGTGTGTGTGTGTCTTCAGTATATGTGTGTGTGTCTTCAGTATATGTGTGTGTGGCTGTCAGAGTATATCACTGGGGTCATTACGTTAACAGAGAACAGAACCCGCTGCTTCACATTTCACATTATTACTATTAAGAGAAAGGCAGTCTGGCCTAAACACACACACACACACACACACACACACACACAGAAAAATGACCGCTCTGAACAAAAAGCGCATTCATGTGGGCTCCCAAACCCACACAGTTATATCTGGTTGGCAGTGATTTAAGGAGATGCTAGTCAAGCATTGATGGATGAAACCAAATAACCAGCAGAAACAGAAAAAAAATACTTCACCTTTGACCTTCTGACTTGAAAAATGCACATGACAGTTGTAGAGCTTTTAGCAGTTTCCTGCTCTATATCTAATATGCTGTGTTTATTAGAAATTAGACAGCACTTTGACACCAAGTCACAGCTCAGCAGTGCTGGAAGACGATCCTGCACGTTACATATGTTTAAGGAATCATCAACATCACAGATATGAATCTGAAAATTCCTAATACTGCATATTATGATGTATAGGAGTACACATAGTTCAAGTAAAGCATTAGTAAGACTTTCAGTTTAGCTTTCATTTCCTCTTACCCAACTATTCATTAATTTCCTCCCTTCATCTGGGTTTTTTTTTCAAATATTTCATTTTATTTTTCATTTATTTATTTATAAAGCACATTTAATAACAACAGGGAGTTGAACAAAGTGCTGTACAAAATAACAATTTAACAATGACATTAACAACAACAATAGCTAAGAAAATTAAAAGAAAATTAGGATAAAAGAATTGGTAACTCTCATACAGTTTCGAAAGCCAGAGTAAAAAAATATGTTTTAAGACGCGATTTAAAAAGAGTAACAGTTGGGGCCTTTCTAATGTGGAGAGGTAGATCATTCCACATTTTAGGTGCCACAACCGCAAATGCCCGATCTCCTCTATGAACCATCCTAGACTTATGTAAGGTAAGGAGCAGGTGATAGCTTGATCGAAGGGCTCTAGAGGGTGTATAAAGCTGCAGTAGGTCAGACAAATAGTCCGGTGTCTGGCCATTTCGCACTTTATAAGTCAAAAGTAAGATTTTGAATTTAATTCTAAAACGCACTGGAAGCCAATGAAGGGAAGCAAGCACCGGAGTAATATGTTGGTGTTTCTTCACACGAGTCAAAAGTAGGGATGGGTATCGTTTAGGTTTTATCCGATACCGGTGCCAAACCAGTACTTTTGAAACGGTGCCGGTGCTTAAACGGTGCTCGAACCGGTGCTTAAAGAATGGAGAATACAAACTTTGTCCAAAGACCTCTCATGTTTAGCTGTTTTTTTGTAAAAAGATAACAATGTTAGCCTTTTCTGCAGCTATAGGGCATATATGGTATCCCTCTTGGCTGGAAGCAGTGCTTAAACAATGGAAAAAACAAACTTTGTCCAAAAACCTCTCATGTTTAACTGTTTTCCTGCTGCTGCCATCATCATCCGTCATCATTTCTGCTACACTGGCAGGGCTAGGGGCCAGGACTCTACTCTTCGGGTTTTTGGGAGATGTTGCTAACTCTGGGTCCGATAACAGGCAACCCACCCGCAGTAGATGTGCTTGGTGTGAGGTCTCGCAGCAAGCTATCAAATACGGTGCATTTCTCGGCTTTTAAAAAACCGCTATGCGTCGCCAGGTGTTTCATCAGATTTGACGCTTTAAGCTGATACTGTGCAAAGGAGGTTATACTTTGCACAGTAACACCTTAAAGCACTTGTTGCAGGCTGCTGAGTTTGCATCTTTTGCTGTGAAGTACAGCCAGACTTTTGTCCGCTTCGCCTTGGGCATTTTTAATCTGTATCTCTGCTCTAAAAGAACGTACATACCTGGGCCTGCCTACTATCCTTGGAAATGTAAAATGATTGGCTAGAATCCAAAGTGTATGACATCTCAGGAAAAAAAGCACCGAAATAAAGCACCGAAATGTGCGCTGCTTTTCAGTCTGGTTACTACCATTTATGTCAGAACCGGTGCCGTACCCATTCCTAGTCAAAAGGCGAGCTGCAGCATTCTGTACAAGTTGGAGCCGGGCCAAGCTGGACTGACTGACACCCACATATAGTGAATTGCAGTAATCCAGTTGAGATAAAACAAACGCATGAATTGCTCGTTTCAAGTTTCTAAAGGATAAAAAAAGATCTCACTTTGGATAGGAGCCTTAATTTAAAAAAGGACCGCTGGACAACTGAATTAATTTGTTTCTCGATTGTAAGTTTGCTATCCAAGAAAACCCCCAGGTTTTTTACAAGCGTTTTAACAGCACATGTTAGGTTACATAAGTCCAAATCTGGGGCATTGAAATTACAGCTTGGTCCAAAAATAATTACCTCAGTTTTATCCTCGTTGAAGGTAAGAACATTTGGTGTTTCTATTAAACCGAAGATAAATCTGGGTGTCGTCGGCATATGAGTGAAAGCAGATGTTATGCTTCCTAAAGATTAGGCCCAGGGGCAACATATAGATTGAAAAAAGAATTGGGTCTAATACGGAACCCTGCGGGACACCACAAGTAACAGGAGGTGGGGAAGAAATAAAATCATCAAGGCTCACGGAAAAAGTCCTCTCGGAGAGGTACGACCTAAACCATTCCAAGGGGATACCTTTGATACCACATTGCTCCAAACGGGAGATCAGAATGCTGTGGTCAACAGTATCAAAGGCTGCAGTTAAGTCTAGGAGCAGGAGCACGGCTGGGTCTCCTGAGTCAGTGATTAAAAAAATATCATTAAGTACTTTTAGGAGGGCAGTTTCTGTGCTGTTGCGGGTTTTGAAGCCCAACTGGAATTTCTCAAAAATATTATGACTATTTAGAAACGTTTGTAGCTGCTCAAATACAATCTTTTCTAAAATTTTTCACAGAAACGGAAGCTTGGAAACAGGTCTAAAGTTAGCAAGAACAGAAGAATCAAGGTTCGTTTTTTTAAGTACTGGCTGCACTACAGCGTGCTTGTATCCAGTTGGTACTACCCCAGAGCTGAGACTACTATTAAAAATAGTTAAAATGTCGGTACCGACTACCATAATAATCTTTTTTAGAAAATGGGTTGGGACTGCATCTGAAGGGCAGGATGATGTCTTTATGCTATTGCAAAGATCTCCCACCTGGTTAAGACATACAGCCTCAAACTGGTCTAAAGCAGTTGAGGAGGTATATGTTAATGAGACATTATACAGAGATGGGGTAGATGTAGATCGAAGCCTTTCTATCTTATTAATAAAAAACTGCAAGAACCTATCGCAAGTTTCAATGGAGCTATCTATATGGAAAGCGGGGGAGGTATTTAATAATCAGTAATAATCAATAATCAATAACTGAGAAAAGAGTTCGGGGGTTATTAGAGTTGTTCTCAATAATGCTTGCGAGAAACTTAGATTTTTCAGCTTTTACAATGACTTGATATCTAGATAGGCTCTCTCTCAGCAGCAGGAAAGAGACTTGTAACTTGTCTTTTTTTCCATTTTTGTTCAGCCTTCCTGCACTGTCGCCTAGCTGATCGAGTTGAGTGGTTTATCCACGGGTCTGAGTAAACTGTCGATCGAACTGATTTAAATGGGGCGATCACATCAAGAATAGTCTTGCATTTATTATTAAACTTCAAATCCATCTGCTCAATACCATCACCAAGGGAAGAATTCGACAGTCTTTCAAAGGCAGTGGAAAACTGTTCTGTGGCCGTTGGTTTAAAAACACGATAACATCGTGTTGAGGATGTAGGTTTAAGATGGCAATGAGATAAAAGTACATTAAACACTAATGGACAGTGGTCAGAAAAGATTGCATCACTTATTTCCAAATTAAAAATTGGTAATCGAAAAGACAACACGAGGTCCAACGTGTGGCCCTGTACATGTGTTGGATCCAATGCATGCTGGATGAGGCTAAAAGAGTCAATCAAATTTAAAAAATGTCTTTAGCCAGCTGGTTGTGGGGGCAGCATACATGGATATTAAAATCACCTACTATTAAAATTTGATCATAACTCAGGATGATTCCTGCTAAAAAAAGTCTCGAATAAAATCTTTGTTATATTTTGGAGGTCTGTATATTACTCCAACAGTGTTGGGCGTGGGTTCCCCAATTCAAAAAGTAGGATTTCGAAGCTTGAGTAGAAGTCTGTTGAAAGTTGTTTATATGTTAGTCTCTTCCTGAGGACAGCCGCAACTCCACCCCCACGTTTGCCCATCCTCGGCAGATTTAAATAATCACAGTCAGAAGGTAGGAGTTCAGTAAAACAATTGAGCTCACCTGGTCTCAGCCAAGTTTCCATTAGGAGCATAAGATCCAAATCGCGGTACGTAAAAAAGTCCTTTAAAATAAAGGTTTTATTAGCTAACGAGCGGACATCAGCAAGGCTAATCCTTAGTGAAGTCAAAGGCTTAGTAGTGGAAATAGG
Organism: Diplotaxodon limnothrissa; assembly: GCF_057381915.1. Taxonomy (NCBI): domain Eukaryota; kingdom Metazoa; phylum Chordata; class Actinopteri; order Cichliformes; family Cichlidae; genus Diplotaxodon; species Diplotaxodon limnothrissa. The sequence goes on along the minus strand of NC_140602.1, from coordinate 33,818,843 downwards.
AGCCCGTTGAAGCGTCCGCAGGTTCTGGAAGTTTACTCCTCTCCGACGATGTCGCGGAGGTCACAGGCATGGGTTTATTGTAGTAATCCCAGCGACAGGAACCAAACAGAGGTAGATTATGGTCGGGGAGGTCCAGTGTTTGACGTAGTCAGATCTGGCCGCCTCAAAGCATTGATCATTCCCAGAACGTAAGAAGGCAGCCTCCGGTCTCACCAATCGACCGCTTCGTCCTCCCTGGCGCCAGCGGCACCTGGTTGATTGGGGTAGCTTCGAGGCAAAGCAGAGGCAGGCTGGGACAGGAACGCCGGGCAGAAACGGTGGAGGGAGAAATTTCTGATTTCCGTGGTTCCAGTAAGATTCACGTCTCAAGCAAGGTAATCTTAAATCTAAAAGCGTTTGGCGATCGTAAACACACAGAGAGTTAGCATCTTTTGAAGCAAGTAAAACAAAAGCAAACAATAACACTGGAAGGGACAGACGGCTGGCCGTGAACACTGGCGTCGTCTTACATTGGTATTTGCCAGTAAATATCTTTGAGGTTTTTATTTTTTCTATAAATAAAGCATATTTTCCCCGCATGATGAAAGAAAATCATGTGTGAAAACTAGCCTCAGTCTTTGACTCCAGTAATAAATTGTCAATGATATACATCTTTTTCTGTGAGCCAGCAGGTAACAGGAAATGGCGATTTCTATAGACACAGATATGAAATTTAGAAACGGTGTTCATTATACTGTGTGGTTTTCAGAACTTATTAACCAAAATTTTAAAGTTCATCATCAGTGATGACCCTAACTACCTCAGCATATTGCTATACTGATTGCTCTACTAAGTCCTGGTGATCAGGGGCAATGAAAGCAATCGTTTGAACTGACATGCATTGATTTTCTCCAAAACATAAGGTTTGAGTTTGGGTATCTGTGACGATCACTTAGACCATCCATCCATTCATTCATTTTCTTCTGCTTATGCAATTCAGAGTCTCAGGGGGGCTGGAGCTTAACCTACCACAGGGCAAGAGGCGGAGTACACCCAGGTCCAGTCATCAGTCTAATGATGTAGACCACAGAGGGTGAATGTCTTATAAACTGTTATTAAATTTGTAACCCTGGAAACAACATATGAGTGTCTAGGCCCAATTCAGTTATTTTAAATCGAAGACTTCTTACTGAGATGGTGATCATCTCACTTTTCCTATAGCGCCATTATAAAGTTACCATTAGTTGAATGAAGACAACTACCGAATAGACTTAAAAAAACAACAACCCAAAAACAAGTTGATTTCAAATATTACTTTTATATCTTTCATAAGATGAAGCACTGATGAGAAAGTCACTTACTACTGAGGAGAAAAGAAAGTTTCACATGTGTTATTGGAGCTGCTGAATATCAGGAACCCCCGGTCTGATACCACTAAGAAAAAACTAACTACTGAAACGCTTTTGATCACTTTGAAAAATAACCTCTGAAACCTTTACATGGACAACATCAAGAGTGGCCTTAAGTAAAGAATATATGCAAGATGGCTGCCACAGCTGCTGCATGCAGGGCCACAAATTAGAAAGAGCTGAGTAAATGTGGAGCAGGGTCTGCAGCCGCATGAGCGTGGGCTGTGTTTGGGATGGAGAACAGTCACTACTTGTTTTATTGCCTCATGATGAACACCTGCAACGACTGAGGGGGAGAAGAAGGAAAAAAAAAAAAAAAAAAGAGGTCGGGGGCAGACAAAAGGCTTACATCTGAGAGAGGGAGAGAGAGGTATTGTGGGAACGCCTGTGTGTGTGCAGGTCTCAGGTTACATTCTTACAGACAAGCTGCCAAATGATACCTTCAATGCACACACAACTCACACGCTATGAAACACGCAGACATATAGGACTGCAGCCTAAAAATATTTTTGCTTTTAAGTTTTTAAATATGCTACAAAAGTACGTGAATATTTCTCTCTGTGTAAACTGGTGATCACAAGGTTAGGATCTTTTGGTCCCACAGAAAGGAAAGTTTTACATATATCAGAATAAAGTGATTAAGTGATTGTTGAGGAAGACCCTTTCAAGTTTCTACATGACAAAACTCTATAATGCTTTTATGCTGTAGGTACTAGGAACTGATCCATGCAGCCAGGTTCAGCCTCTGGTGGAAAGCCTGAAAGACCCAGAGTGAAATTTGTTACAGCACCAGATTAATGCACATGGTCTTGAAATGAGGAGCTCAGTAGTGAAAATGGGTAAGACGTTTGGGCTTCTGCATGCATTTGGACATGTGACACGTTGGGAATAAATTTTTCTCAACCTTTACCCACTTTAAAAATAAGTACAAATTCAGCTATACATTCAGACTACAAGCAGGAGGAAAAGCTGTTAATTAAGTCTCAATTTATCAGGTACTTCATTAAAATTTTGTATCCTGTTGAATGAACACAAGATGATATAGCTGTTAACTGTCTCCTGCTTAGAAGTTAAGTCTTTTTAGCCAAATGTCACCAAGTCTCACAAAATTCAGCTGTGGGCTGCTTCCAGCAACAGACCTGGTTACCACACCAAGAGGATGCAACTGTTGAGATGCCACATTAAGTCACTGCACCCATCACTGGTTGGTTTATAAATATGTCAAGCACTGGGCCAATAAAAGGTCTACTCTACGTCATACTGGCCAACTCAGTAAACAAGATTAATCATGAAAATCAGACTTACTAGGCACTGTTAGAAGATCTAATTTTCTCCTTTTTGGTGAAGCAAGATTTGCGGTTTCTCTTCTCTCTTCCAGTCCTCGTGTCAAGCAATGTGAAACGTGGTGCTGATCCTCAGGCACTTCAGAGTTCAAGCTAAGGCTAAGTTACTGTAAAATATATAGGTTTGAAATTCCAGAAAAGGTAAAGACTCACAACCTAAACACCCACTCAGAGAAGGAAGCAGTTTATTGAGGAAACAGGGAGTGGAACGCCTGTTTTTTTTTTTTTAAAAATACTCTCATAGTGAAGATTTAGTGATCTTTGTTCCAGATTCCTGCTTCCAAAACACGCAGAGTGCACCTTTTTTTTTTTTTTCCAGAAGAATGATGCATTTAGGGCAATAAGGTGGTCTTAATCAAATTTCACTGTGTTGAAGTAATTAGTTCTGCCTCCTCAGTCCTGAGTGAAGTACTTTAACCTCTGGCCGCACCCATAAACTTCTGTCTTAAAGAGTTACGCTACTGAAAAAAAAAAAGAAGAGTACAGCTTCCAGATTCTTTTAAATGTACATTTGCACTGTATCTGTAGCAAGATGATGTTTCCAAGAGATGAGCACAACTTAAAATGGATCAAAGAAATTGAAAATTGTGTTAGAATTGCACAAAAAAGGGTATTCTTATTGCAATGCATGCAGTAGGCAGCTAGAGATCTTAAAAGTCAGGGGTTGCAGTCTTCAGGCAACATAATCAGATAAAGATGCAGTTTCAATCTTGGAGGAAGATCTCCAAGAGCTCATCTATTGTTATCTGACTAAAAGGTGTTTGGGGAAAATCATATGCCACAACAGTTAACTCTGAATGTTTTGATTTGGAGGATTTTTACACCAGGTGCACTTCCTGATGCAGCGCCCAAAGGACTTGTGTCTCCTCCTGGGACTGAATTAGAGATCTTTTACTTATAAGGCAAATGTGTAAACCACTACACTTACAGCCCATAATGTAACTACAGAAGTATTAAATGAATACCAGAGTAAGCCTGATTCTGGTGTAAGATATATCGCCTACACGCTCTGTATATTCATATGGAAGATCTGTCTATAGACTTCAGGTCATAGAAAGTTAAGTTAAAGTCATTCATGGAAAGAACAGTTATTTCAGTCAACTACTTCTAAGTCATTTCAGATTCATCTTTAACTGCAAAGTCAAGTCTCACATTTGTAACAGAAAAGAAAAATTTACAGGTAAAGGAGTCAAAGTAGTTTCAAAGTTTGAATCTTGGTAAAGATATATGACTAGCTTAACTGGACCAAAACATATCAACAGAAGTTATACATCATTAAGAATTTAAGAAATAATTATACCGGCTAAAGATTTAATTTAAAACATGCCAAAGCATACTGACAATGCTGCACGCCATAAAGTATTAGCTAGGCCCCAGCAGCTTCAAATAATTGCATCATACAAATTTAGTTTGACAAAAGTGATCGTCCAAATTTGTGGGAAACGCTGGAACGATTTATCTGCGCAGAGTTCTGACTTCAATACCATCCAAAACCTTTGAGATAAACACCCAACACCAGTTGCTGGACCTTGTGGCAGGATGGGAGCAAATCCCTTCTGGCATTGTAATGTAATTTTGTAGATCAGTTCTTTAGCTTTATTGCTTCCCAACCACTAACATTTGGTTTCTGATTGGCAACCGAAATAACAAAGCACTCTAATGCTTTGTTATCTTTTTGCACTATAATGCAAATGTGTTTGTTTGCTTTACAGAAGTAAGGTGTCACATCCTTCCAAATGGTGGCTGTTTCTTTTAAAGCTTGGGTGTTGTAAATCTTATTGATATACACCTCTGCCTTCCAAGAACACAGCAGCAGGGATAGAACTTCATAAAGCCGCATTTATTGGATAATTGGTCCTTCAAATGGCTTCAAGCTGTCGAAGGATGGCCATCCAACAGGCAGCAGGCCGGAAAATAAGAGAAAAGAGGAAAGTCTAAGGGGGGGGGGGGGGGAAACACAAACAGCTAACTAATGTCCTCTTTAACATCCTCTTAACCAAAGGCTAAAACCACTGTGTGGAAGTGGAGGTTTTAGCCTGAAGTTATTGCAAAAACAAAGCTGTCAAATAAGACAAACAACCACAAATGCACACCAGTATTTCTCAACTTTTTCAATTAATATTCCACAGTGGTTCAGAGATAATTCAGTGTAGTGAAGCAGCCAGTTTAGAAAATTAACAAAACATAATTTTGAGTCTGATCGTAGTCCAAACAAAGCTGTGTACAAGTCTTTTTGAGGTAAGTCCGAGACAGGCCTGAAGTCATTTCCTCCAAGTGAATTTCCAAGTTTGTCACAAACTTTCAATCTCAAAAACACCAACTCAGTCTTCTTTAGTTCCTTAGAGGGTTTTAGAGCAATAATCATGTGTGCAGAGCAAATTTCAAATTAAGCATCAAGTCCAGGTAGTAAAACTGCTGCAGGCGAGTTGTACTTAATAATCAACTTGTCTTTTAAGTGATTCCATATTAAGTTTGCAAAGATTAGAAAGTTTCAAGTTCTCGAGCCTCTAGTAATCTAAGACAAGTACATTTTTTTAGGGTAATTTCAAGACATGGTCCCAGTCATTTATTCAAGTATAAAACAAGTCTAAGATTTGTCAAACCAAATCTGAAGTTAAATTTCACGTCAAAGGTCACATTTCAAATTTGAGTTTATCAGAACAAGTCAAGTCTCAAGTCCTTAAGCACAACAAATACAGTCTTAAATTTTGTTCGATGAACTAAAGTGAATTCTCAGCTGACGCCAATCACAATTCCAGGTGTAAATCTTTCCCATTTTTAAATGATGATCATACAATTTACGTCCCAAAATGCCATCACTAACGATTCAACGTGTGTGGCCTGTCAAGTACAAGTCTCTGGTGCTATTTCAAATTACCCCCCCCCATTTAAGGATCACCGTTTTAGCGAGGCAGCATTTATAACATTTTCAGAAGCGGCAGGGTTCCTCCAAACTTTGCTGCATCAAATCAAGTGCCACTTGCTAACCGTTGAACTGTGGCCGATCACACAGCAGGCAGCCTGCAATGTAACAGCTTTCTATCCAGAGTGAGGAAGACATTTTTTTTTGTGTACATGCAGTCATGTCGGGATAGAACAGTACACCATGTCCTAGACTTGTCTGGTATGTTCAGTCCACGATGCCAAAAAAATATTATATCATAAAAGGCAACCATGTAGGAGCAAAGATCTTTGTGGATTAAATCGCACAGTCTCACTTATTCGCCTTCTCATTTTTGACTGTAAACATGTTATATTCAAAGAAACCTTTATTTTTAGCTTTACAGCACAGAAGGATTGAGAGAAGGCAGTTTGCTATCATGCTGAAGTGGGTATTGAGAGAGGAAGAGGGAAAGGGGGGAGGCATAAGGAAGAGAGTAGCAAGAAAGTGAGCAGAGCGAGAGAAGTAAAAAATGAAAAGATGAAGGGAAGAATGAAAGAATGGAAAGAGAGAGAGGGAGAGAGAGGCAAATGTTTGGAGTGAGGCGTTTTTGCTTTTCAGTCCTGACAGTGTGGAATGTGAGAAGGGAGATCAATGTGGTATCTCTCTCTCTCTCACACACACACACACACACACACACACACACACACACACTCAGGCTGCCAGATGTTCTTCAGCCAATGAGGAAGAAGCGGTCTGGTCTCTTCAGGTCAACCCGCATGTGTCTCAGCACACACACACACACACACACACACACACACACACACACACACACACACACACACACACACACACACACACACACACACACACACACACACACCAATACACTGAGGCAACCCATCTTTTCCTCTCCTTTCAGCTTTCTTTCCTTGCTGCATTCACTTTAAGTGCATTTGCCAAAATTCCCTATTTTATCAATGAAACGCTCACAGCTTGCAGCACAGTTCTCTTGAGCAAGTCTCCTAGAGCAAAAGGCTTTATTCCACTTAGCAAGGCGTCACCTCTGCCAAAGTTAGACGCTCAGTTCCGAGTACTACAAGACATGCCCCCAGTTGCTGGGGAGGGGGGGGGTTAGGGAAGCAAAGAAACGAAGGACAGAGCCGGAAGTGGAAGGGGCAGGTGCAGGAAGTTACTTTTCCAATAGAGAGTAAAGAGGGGGGAAAAAGTCCTGGTTTCTCTATGACATTGGCCTGCTTTTAAAACACCAAGATAACAAAATATTTCTTATCTTAATTTAGCAAAATAAATACATAAAATAATTCTGCAGATCAAACTCAAATATAAAGAAAAGCAAAGGTAATAAAATAATCAGTATAATTGATGTGAACCACAGCAGGTTCTGACCTCCTGTCTTCAGTTCTGGATTCATTTTGAGTGTCTGAAACAAGAGAAAGCAGACTGGGACTTTGCAAAATAAACTAGCTTCACACCGGACCTAAACACCAATTAAACGTCAGGGAAGAACATCCGAATTAACACAAACACAGCCAAAGACTGGGGCATAAATTTACTGCTAATCTTGCTGTGTGTGTTTTAAGAGAGTGTGTTTTTCTGTCTCCCCCCCCCCTCTTACATGGATGAACAAAAACACAATAATGCCCCCCACACACGCACACACCCATACACTGTGTCTGGCCCGTCACAGGACCAGATGGCAGAAGGGGTGTTCCAGACAATTTAGAGTCTGTGTGTGTGTTTGTGCACGTGTGTCAGTTTGTGTGCTTGGTGTGTGTGTCTGTGTGTGTGTGGAGAGGCTATATATTTTCCAACCAACCCCCCTTTTCCACACATACACACTCGGGGACTTGGCAGTGCCACTCTGGTGCCCTCGCTGCCAAAAAACTGAGAATAAAACAAAAGCCGGGATGAACCATTGTGCCGCTTCCCTCCTCGATCCCACCCCTAACTCTGAACCAGATGGTTTAACCCACTGATCTCTGCAGTGTGAAGGTTCAGTGTGTCTCTGGCAAGTCAGCTCAAATCAATTTGTACATTAAATGATCTCAACAAACAGGCTGCGACGACGTCCAAAACCTGCAAGTCTATCTTTGAGCGAGTTCAAGCGGATCTCCGTTTGAGGTGAATGTCGAGGAGTCGAAACAGCAGAAGGGAGAAATGGAAGAAAAGCAGGAAGCATAGGAAGAAGATCAGGGAGGAAACAGGATGTTTTTAATTTAGAATTTAGATACAATAGCCTTGATACATTCCTTTTATATCACACATATGTCTTGCTTTCACGTAAGCTGCAAAGTGGGCTTTCAGTAAGAAAACATACGTAGGTTGATTCCACCAATTTCGTGTGATGTTATAGATTTTGCCTTTCTATATATACTCACACACATAAATAGACCCGAGCTTGTGATGCGTTTCGATTTTTCCAGTGAAAGAAATGCCAAAACTGTGCAAGGAGAAAAAATTTGCAAGTGAAAACATGTTTTATATTTTTCTCTTACAATGTTTTTTTTTTAATCTTTATTGCTATATGATATATCCCAATCAGCGGGGGTGTATTACTGTAGCAAACCCAGTAATTACATTACAGTTAACATTCTGTTCTGAGGTTCTTCAATCATCTTTACTCTGGGCAGAAAATAGAAAGAAACCAGAGCGTCAGTTATGTAGTAGCTCATCATGATCCATCCTGCCTGTAACAGGACAAGTGTGAGCTTGACCTTGATCTCAGATTGGTTAAAGACCCATTACGTGTTCACTGTGTTTAAGTTTTAGTATTTATTGATCATGTCTTGAATGAAAGAGTGGTCTATAACTTTTCAGGAACTGTGATACTTTTATTTACAGGACACGACGATTAAATTGAAGCTACGGTGCACATTATTATAACTGCAAACCATGGCGCTACATGTGGGTCTTTGCTTTGGTTTTAGGTCCACATCTATCCTGGTAAATTTATCAGAACAAGATTGACTGTAATAATATAACAAATCTGTTAGATGTCACTTGTATGAAGATGAACGTCTTACAAGTGTCTGTACAGATAGCACAAAGCTAGCAAAGAACCTGAGTGTATACTAGCACCAGCTGGCAAACCAGAGCCTGATCTTAAGCAGGGCTTTAAGTGGCTGTCCTGACACGAAATTATGGCTTATGTCAGTTAAATAACAAAAAAGATGAACATTTCAATAAAAGTGTGGCATGAATAATCAATGCATCATGTTTTTGCTGTTTGAAAGTTTAAAAGTAATAAGATAAAATGTGATGTTTTATCATTTATCAGATTAATGCTAGAGAGATCAAGGGTTAGTGTCTGCCTACAAAAGAAAGCAATTCTGTCTCAATAAGTATGCAAATGGTTCAATGTGTTTGATTTTATTCTTCCGTGTCCTTCCTGTCCTGTTCCACTGACAAAATCACTCCTGAGGTCAGATTTGAGTTTTTTACTGTCGAGGTCACTGGGGAGGAACTGGAATAGGAAATGTGGGAAAGAAGCAGGAAGAGACAGCAAATGTTGAAGGTTAGGAGCAAATACAAAGTATAATGGCAAACATGTCACATGACTGGAGGATGTTTTGAACTCAAAATACCCCAAAGAGCATCAATAAAGGTCTAATTTTAGAGGAAAGACTTTGTCTGCAGAAACATGCAACAGAACAAGGACAATAAGTGAGTCAACAACAGTCTGCTGGTTTAGCTGAAGCCTGAAACCGAGGAGGAAGATGGATGGGTGAAAAAAGAAACTAAGTGGAAGGGGAGGGAAATGTAGGAAAAGAAGCATGAAAAACAGAAAAGACAGACTGGGGAATAACAAAAGATGAGGAGGAGGAGGAGTGGGCATGAAAGAAGATAGTTGAATAAAATAAGAATCCATTCGATAGACAAGACGAAGATGGGACTGATGAAGAAGGTTATAATAAACATGTGCAGGAGGAAGATGCTAAGAAAGAAGAAGAGTGTTCATACAAAAGGTTACTGAAGACAAAAAAGGATGCAGAGGAAGGTGAAATCAGAAGTAATCAGGAGGATTAAGGATGAAACAGAGGTGGAAACAGTATGAAGAGTGAGCAGGTCAGTAACACACAAAGAAGGGAGAAGTGTGAGTAAAAAAAGGCAAATAATCTTAAGAATAGGAAGAAGGCTGATAAAGATGTAGAAGCAGAGGAAATGGTGGAAAGAAGAAGTGGGAACAAAAGTCAGTTTGAGGAAAAAGAGATGAAAAAAGAGGACAAGAAGGTCAACGAGAAACTAAAGGTATGAGAGACAGGAAAAAGAAAAACCTCTAAAGGAAAAAGTTAAGAAGGTAGAGGAAGAAAGGAGGAAGTAAAGCAGCTGATGTGTACAGTAGGAAGTTAGGGTGAAGAACAGCTGAATCAGGGGCAGGAAATTCGCTAAAGATGTGGGTGGAATTGGCCTTTGTGACCACACCACAACTAATTCCCAAACCTTCGCCACCATATTCCCGTAATGCACTTCTTCTTCCCTCACTTTAGCAACTTCCACGCACATTCACAAGCACGCACTCATTTTGCCCCTCGTCTGCCACACCAAACACACAGGTTTTAATCTCCCCAAACAATTTAGCTTGTCACACACTTGCACTTACAAGCATAAACACACACACAGACACACATGTACTGCTGCCTCCCAGAATAAGTTGGCTGCCTCTAATTGGAGTGGTGTTTGTTGCAGAGAGGTGTTGAGCGCCGCTGTAATTGCCAGGCAGGCTGGTTGACGTTCCCTGTCTCTTTATTTTTTAAGGACTGGGTAATTAGGCTCGGTGACTGCGATTGTGCCGCCACCGCCGCCGATATGAGCGAACAGGTGTGGGAGCCAGCGACCGAAACACACGACACCTCGCACACGTCACAGACCGACCGCAGAGCGAGAAGAAGAGGCTATTTTACAGCCGATAAGGAGGCCTAGAGACGTAAGGTTTCACCAAAAGATCCCGGAGATGGAGGACTGAAACCGTGATCACCGTGGGTGGGGGGTGAGGGTTGGGGTAGGGGTAGCATAGGTGACGGTGGTATTCAGTTACCTTCAGCTGATTGGAGGAGAGGAAACGAGCAGATTGTGTGAATGAGCAGGAAAAGAAAAGACACCTGTGAATGTAACTAATAACTCAACAAAAAGGTGCAGCCACTTGATGTGCGAGGCAGAGGCTTAGCAGTGCACAGCAGTGCACAGCAGTGCTTTTTAGCTACATGCTAGCATGCGCATAGTAACAATGCTAAGGTTATGATCTGCAGGTACAAGTAGAATGCTGCCGTTCTACCTACTTTTTCAAACCACAAATGCCTTAATATCAACGTGTCAGAGCCAAAAATATGTTTTATATCATCAATACTGTGTGAAAAAAAAGGTGCAACGCTACTTTAAAGCAATATAATGAGGTCAATCCACAGCTGGCATATGCTATTAAGCAACATAATATTTTATTCCAAAAAAACAATAAGACACAATTTGTTCTGCATCCTCCAGCCCCTGGTCCTCATAGACCCCTCGTTTTAAGGGCATAATTAAATTTTCTGTGCCATGTTTGCATATTTGCTCTTTTTACAAAATATGAAAGCAATTAATAATCTGAACAAAATGATTGGTTCTGCCTGCACATGCTGTTTGATGTCACAAGTTCCTTTGTAACAAATGGAAATTGTCCTGGGGCACACAGTGCAGTTGGCCTTGTATCTAGTCTCCATCACACATATCAGTCATTGGTCATTTTTCCATTTTAACCTTTTTTATGCAAATAGACTACAGTACTGTCTGCTGTAAATTCTCTTTCCTCAAAAGCACGACAAGCACTGAAAGCACTAACTTTGAGACGCAAGAAACATAGCATGGATAATATTTTGTTCAGTTAATAAAAAGATATGAACACCATGTAGCGATGATGGCACTTCTGTCATGATGTAGATATGATATACCTGGTGTCAACAGGTGTTATAAGTTCCCATTTCCTTATCTTGTTTGTTGGCCAAAATAATAATAAATACTTTATGAATCTTCTACTATATCAAACTTTGGCCACTAACAGTACAAACACTTCAAACAGAGGCTGTGCCTGAAACTGACACATTCCAGTGGTTCTTCTCTTTTGTCTTTTGCTATTTTATTTACTTTTTTCTTTGCTGTTGGCATCATAAATGCTAAAAGGTGAAACTTATAACCAGAGATGGGCAGTAACGCGTTACTGTAATCTGATTACTTTTTAAAGTAACAAGTAAAGTAAGGGATTACTATTGCAAAAACGGTAATTAGATTACCGTTACTTTCCTGTAGGAACGCTGCGTTACTAAAACCGTGCTTTTTTGCAAGAATGTCTCATGACAATGGCGTAAGCGAGTGTGACGTTCGTGGCAACAGCTGTGTGCAGATCAACAACGGATAATATATCGAGTGCAGGAGAGAGTATAAGCGTGCAGCGTTTAAAGCGTGGAAGTACTGACCTTACTTTGAGTTTGTTTCCATAAAAAGTGACAAAAACATTAGTGTCCGCTGAGCGTGGGAAGAAAACTTCTTTTTACAACGACGTAATAGGAAATTCACAGAGAAACTTGCGGATTCTTCCACTGACCGCTGCGGCTCACCTGCACCAGGGCACACCTCTGCCTACCCCACTCCTGCTTTACAGGTGAAAATAGAGCAACAGGACTGCTGGGCCCTGTGCTTCGTACGTCGCTTACTACATCCAAGATCAAATGAAACATCCAAGACCAAACCATCGCGCTAACCGTGAGCGCGCTAATCCGGTTCCCCGAACACACCTGCTGTTGACGATTAGTACAGCTGGACGCAGTAATGTGACATCACTGGGTGTCGTAAAAGGGGCTACGCATCGATAGTAGAAACATTGATCGGCAACCCTCTGATTGGTCGGCGAAAATGTCGACGGAGCGCGCTCGGCTCGGTATTTTTCGGCAGCAGAGCAAGAACTCTTGAGTGAGGGATTTCAGGAGTTTCAGAGTTTAATCAGAACGCAAGGGAACACTGCAAAGGCTGCAAAAGCAAGGAGCGAGGGCTGGCAGGAAGTTGCTGACAAATTAAACTCGTAAGTAATTTAATAATAACAATAATAATGGAGTGGATTGATATAGCGCTTTTCAAGGCACCCAAAGCGCTTTACAATGCCACTATTCAGTCACTCTCACATTCACACACTGGTGGAGGCAGCTACAGTTGTAGCCACAGCTGCCCTGGGGCAGACTGACAGAAGCCAGGCTGCTATATCGCGCCATCGGCCCCTCTGGCCAACACCAGTAGGCGGTAGGGTAGATTTATTATATTACACTATATTATCCAATATTATATTACATTATATTATAATATGTTATATTTTATCCTCTTTCACATTAGAGCCACGACAGGACCCACTAGAACATGGGAACAAGTAAAAGTGGAATATAAGAATATTCTACAGAATGGTAATATTTATCACTTATATTGCTTTTAGTCTCTTGGAAAGAGACCCTGGAATAATCTGTTTGTTCATAACAGCAACCAAGAAAAGGGCAGAGCAACAAAAGACAGGTGGTGGTCCTGCACCCCCTCGTCAACAAGTTGGTTAAGTAAATAATACCCTCACGGGAAAATCGATATCTCTCTATGAGCACACTGTCGCGCTGAGCTAAAGGATCCTGTCTGTCCCGCAATATACGCTGAATTCTGAGGACTCTCCTTATCAATCTTGCACCTTCCGCAATGGGTGGCTCGCGTATACGGACAGGATATGACTGCGACAGACTTCCCAAATCCACCTTCGCTTTTATAGCCGTGGTCTCTCATCTTGATTACACGAAGTAATTTACAATCGCTACTCTGAAATATGAATTACATCTGTAATAATCACATACATGTAATAGAATGTTAATAGTACATTTCCCTTTTTTAGGAAATGACCTGTGTGAAATCAATAAATGGATCAGGTGCTGCATTGTCTTTAGTTACATTGATGTTATTTATTTATGGTGAAACAGTGGTGGAATATCGCTGTTGCTTTCGTATGAATGACGCGGGCATACCTGCGTGGCCGCGATCTAATCCTGTTTACATAAAGTAAACCTGCTCCCCAGCAGGTTTACGCTTACGGCTCTGTTGCTATGACACAAAAAATATTTTATTTTATGTGCTGGAATGTGCAGAAAATAGGTTTAAATGTTAAACAAATTTCTTCAAGTCAGAGAATGGTGCATATAATTTAATTTTTACTTGATACATAAAGTTAAAAGATTAAAACTGATAAAACAAGTTAAAAAAAAGAGACTTTTCCATTTGATTACATTTTGTATGATGGATTATGCAGAAAAAGTAGAATTGGGCTGAAAGATCTATCGCTTTATCACCTATTCAGGTTGTAAATCGTGTTTTTAAAAAGTAACTAAGTAATTAATTACTTTTGAAAATAAGTAATCAGTAAAGTAACGGGATTACTTTTTTGGGGAAGTAATCAGTAATTAGTTACTGATTACTTTTTTCAAGTAACTTGACCAACATGCTTATAACAGCCATTTGTTATTGACCGTTAATATGTACCCTTGTTCCAGCTCTCTCTCCATACATCTGATTTATCAATCACTTAGGCCTGGCAAGTGATTTCACAGTTACACCCACCCCTGGGTGTAACTGTGCTCATTGGCTAACGACTCGTCTATTGTAGCCAATAAGCCTGCCTCAGATAATCCTCCATTTTGAAATATAGTATGATAGGGATTTAGAAAATACACTTAGTGTTTTTATTCAGTATGGCCTGAAATGAGCGACTGCACCCATAAACTCATTAGGAAAGTGTTTATTGAGAGGTCAAATCAGAAACTGTTTTCCCCATAGACTTCTATAGGACTGGAAGTCTTTGTGCAACTATCACCTTCAATTGGCTTTAAACTAGAAAACGGGTTTACAGCACTTCAGCATTGGATTCATTTTTCTGACCTGGAAACCCCGTCCATGTTTTATACTGTCTATTGCAACCAAAATATCCCCTGCATGCAAAAAAGCATTTTCAACATCTATAATTGTCCAAGGGACATCTGAAAAACTATCAACAGGAACTTTTGTTTGTCCCCTGAGCCTAGAAAAGTGAGCCAATCGTGGCTTTATAGATGGGATTAAGAATGCTGATACCCTTTTTCTGCATCAGTGCCAGAGAAACTGGCAACATAAAATTGCCACAGAATGGAGATCAAATGGCTGCAGCTGTACAGACTGTAAAAACTCCTAACTTCTTCATTTCACTTCAAGCATTAACAGCTAATTACCAACACCTTGTCAACTGAAAATGACCTTGAAGGGATAGGCATGTCACTCGCTAATGGCAGTAAACTGCTACCATCAAAATATTGTCAAGCTGAGGAATATTGGCTCTTCAGTCCAATAATTGAATCAAGACATTAAACAGCTGAAACTAGATATTTGCTGATAAAATCTTTATTCATATTTGCCCTGTGAAAAGAAAAAGTGTGTTCACTTTGCTGTCTGTCTTCCAAACCACTCTCCACAGTTAATGACTGGTTTATACTTGAAGCATACAAATCAGACAGGTAACCAGCTGCAGGTGCACAACAGATGCTTCTAAAAACATTCACTTTTGATGCCAGCCAAAAGCTGATGAAGACCAGCAATTAAACACTGCCACTTTGTCGACCTTCAGTCTACTTATTACAAAGTGCTTAACAAAGTAACACAACACTGCTGGCGCACCCATCCAAAACATCAGCGAAACTAAACTTACAGACCATTTACACATCTATGTCTGACATCCAGTTACAACAAGTCAAAGTCAGCTTTTGCAGCTGGACGTGCAATAATGATAAATGTGAAGATGGTCCCAATTTGCGATAATATTGTGACTGAAATATGTTTAAAGTGTATAAAAATGAAATTAGCTAGTACTGGTCAGTTGATCTGAAAATTAGTTATAAATGCAGAATGATAGAATGCATTACACATGGAGAGGCCATGTGCTGAAGAAATACATGAAGTATTAGTTATTAGACAACCTACTGTACTGCCCATGCCATGGCTGACCAAAAGGAAGCTCTCTTACATGGGATTTAATGGTGTGAATGCCATATTATAAACCAAAGCAAGAGCTTTATGTAAGGACTCAGTAAGAAAGGCTTGGAGACCTGTTAGTGACCATCTGACAACAAGTCGCTACAGAAAAATGTGTATTCCCTGACTGAAATTGGTTACAAAGAGGTTGTTGCAACAGAAACCTCCTTACATTACCTTAGTTGCCATGGTCACCGTTAGCCAGCATGAAAGGTGAACAACTGCCATCAAGGTAAAGTTGTGCCTGACCACTGCAACAAACGCATTTCAAAAGTTTACTATGAAGAAAGATGGTCTCAGTTACCAGGTTGTTACCAGCAGAGATGTGCAGTAACGCATTACTTTTTTTGAGTTACTATTGCAAAAAAGGTAATTAGATTACTGTTACTTTCCCGTAAGCACGCTGCATTACTGCGTTACTAAAACCGTAATTTTTTTGCGAAAATGTCTCATGACAGTGACGTAAGCGAGTGCGACGTTCGTGGCAACAGCTGTGTGCAGATCAACAATGGATAATATAACGAGTGCGGGAGAGAGTATGAGCGTGCAGCGTTTAAAGCGTGGAAGTACTGACCTTACTTTGAGTTTGACTCCGTAAAAAGTGACAAAAACATTAGTGTCCGCTGCTCACTGCGTGGGAAGAAAACTTCTTTTTACAGTGAAAAAAGCACCAAATACGCTGCCGCTGGAATGTGAAATTCACAGAGAAACTGCCGGATCCTTCCACAGACCGCTGCGGCACACCTGCACCAGGGCAAACCTCCGCCTGCCCCGCTCCTGCTTTACAGGTGAAAATAGAGCAACAGGACCGCTGAGTCTTTGATTTTATTTATTTTCTGCTGTGTTTTACTTGCATCTATTTGAAAGAGTGAGTGTAAACACAAAAAATATTTTATTTTCTGTGCTGGAATGTGCAGAAAATAGGTTTAAATGTTAAACAAATTTCTTCCAGTCAGAGAATGTTGCATATAATTTAATGTTTGCTTGATGCATAACGTTAAAAGATTAAAACTAATAAAACAAGTTTTAAAAAGAGATTTTTCCATTTGATTACATTTTGTATGATGGATTATGTAGAAAAAGTAGAATTGGGCTGAAAGATCTATCGCTTTATTACCTATTTAGGGGATAAATCATGTTTTAAAAAGTAACTAAGTAACTAATTACTTTTTTCAAGTAACTTGACCAACACTGGTTATCAGGTGCACTTTTCACAGTTTTACTACTAAGCA
Source organism: Diplotaxodon limnothrissa (assembly GCF_057381915.1). Lineage (NCBI taxonomy): Eukaryota > Metazoa > Chordata > Actinopteri > Cichliformes > Cichlidae > Diplotaxodon > Diplotaxodon limnothrissa. The sequence goes on along the minus strand of NC_140602.1, from coordinate 33,801,931 downwards.
ACTAAGCTAGCAACTGCCAGCAACCTCCTGAAACCATTAATCAAACAGTTTGCTTAATAAACTCTGGGAAAGGAGGCAGGAGGTCCCTGACTGGTCTCTAGGCCTAAGTGATGGGGCTTTGGCAAAAAATCCACAGCAACCTCCAGCAACAACTCGCAAATGGTGAGGAAATATACATTTTTATCTCAGACCAGTGGTCGGCAACTAGTCTCTAAGCCTGCGTAACTGAAGCCTAAACCTTACAGGTGACTTTGGTGCTTAAACTGAACCAAACACCAAGCCCAGAAGAAAATGCTTTCAGCACAAGTCTCACACATGAGTTTGCATTGTTCTTTTTTGAACTGGAAACACCACCGGATGGTAAGAACCAATGACCATTGGAAAACTAGCTCACAATGACAGAAACTGTTCCTACCTTGAAACAAAAATCTGATCGAAACACAGTCAAATAAACTCAAACTAAAGCTTTAGAATTCAGTTTAGCAAGAGAAAATTATTCTATTTTAACCAGAAGCACTGGATCAGTTCGCATCTGCATACATTTTCACTGACAATAACCAAAGCAAGCCTAAACAACAAGTTAGCTGCAACTCCTCACCTCTCAACTACCCAACAAAGTTAGCTTGAACTCACACAAAAAGTCTGGATTATCAGCTTATCTCACCAAGTCACCAGAAACAGAGGATCTGGATCTCCTCTTTTAATCCATTTCTGCTGAAAGCAAAGCCCAAAACACAGAAACAAATTTTAAAAAAAATGTTAACTGGACCAAGCTCAGTGGCAACTGAGAAAAGCAAGACTACTCTAAACTTAAGATCTCAGCCCAGCCCCTAACCTTTCAGTGTCGTCTTCGGGGAAAACATATGGAGCTCCGACTCGGTAGCGAGCCGGCCCGTCGAAGCAAGCGGCACGTCAATCTCCTGAGCTTTGAGAAAAAGAAAAAGCACACAAATCCATGCCGAGTACTTACAGGCGCTAACCTTGAAATCACTGCCATTATTGGCAGAGTCATTATTAGCATTAGAAAAGCAAATGGGGCTAATAATATTTGCCATTATGGCTAAAAACGCCTATTAATCCCTAATCCGCACCACAATTAAGAGCATGGTTGGGTGTTTTTGTGAGTCGTTCTGCATCGCCTTGCCGGGGAAATGAGACAATTTAACAGCCTCAGAGGCAGAGAGAAGGTGGGAGGGTGAGGTATTGAGCGACTGGCTCCTGCTCTCCATCTCTATTTTGAAAGCGACCAGCCGGGGTGTTTTTGAGTGACGGGCGTAACGGAGGCAGATTTGACTGAATAAAGACAAGAGGGTGGTGGTGGGGGCGTCACTCGCCGCGCTGAAGCGCGTTATCTGTCTCGGTACAAGTGCATCAAATCAAACGGGAGAGGGGATATTATTAAAGCAACCCCCTTTTTTCTCCGCTGTGAACTGTGACTTAATAAGCTATGCCAATTAGGAGAACAAAAATCAGGCATGCCATCGGGGCTGTATCTGCCCTTGCCCAAATTTCTCTGCTAATGCGTGAAGCTCACTGGCAAAGGCGACAGAGCTGCTGCGTTTTTTTTCTTCTTCTGTTTGTCTTTGGTTTTGACAGGAAAAGAAAGAAGACACTGGGGTGGAAGGTGGGACAAAAATAAAACGGGATAAAGCTTACTGATTTGGCGATCATTCAAAGAGATGATGTTTTTAAAGGAGGAACGCTGATGTTTTTCTCCCCCCAACAAATCTAATGAAAAGAGAAACATCAACCAGCTATGGATTTGTTCTTCTCAAAAGTATTGTTTGTATATTTACATTGGAATATCTTATTTCTCGGTGCCATCTAGCTCAGGAGCTGTCCAAAATGTCATACAAACCCAACAGTAAGCCACACTGCGGTGGCTGTTTTTGGCTCATATTTAAGGAAGATTTGCTTTCAGCCTCAGACTGTTTCATTTGAATCTTCTTTAGAACCATGAGCATGTGCAACTACATGGTTTAGAGTAAACATTGTTTAAAAACTACAGTACAGTACTTTACAGTGTTTTAGGAATATATACCAAAACATGTATAAACTCATGTGGAGGTTCTGATGTTGGCTTTGAGTGGCCTGGTCCACTCCAGGAAATCCAGGAAATAACAGTAACCTCTTAACCCATAACATTAGTGATGTCATGTATTCTGCTGGCACCACAGAAAGCAACACAGTTCTTCTCCACCCTCCTGGTGACCAGGCCGATGAGTCCTGCCTCTCTGAAGAGGTCAGAAAAGGTTTACAATAAACCCATTAAAAGAAAAGAAAAAAGACAGTTTGCTGGTTTTCTGATGAAGTCAAGCAACACAACCTGTGAGTATTCCTTAAATAAAAGCACACAGCAAGTGAAATTAGCCCATTAATAATTAAAATACTGACGATGATGATGAAATGATAAAGGACAGGACACCAATCCCAGTCTTGGTTTGAGTCACTCCAGCACCAAACTTCAAAATGTGTCTTCTTTCTGTCTGTCTGTCTTATACTTCCTTGTTTCAGTTCTTTGCTAACCTTTACTATCTTTAATTTCTTCATATCCCTTCCCTTTTCCTTTTCCCATTGTTTCCTTTCACTGATTCATCAGTTCCCTCCTTCCTCGTGTTAGTCTTTTCTTAAACGCCTTTAGTAGTATCGTTCCTCTCTTATTCCTCACTCTTTTCCTTCTTGCTATAGTTATGCCTTCTTGTCCCTTTTCGTATTTCCTGTGTTTCTTTTGACATTTACCATCTAATTTTGTTCTTTTTGTCCATCATTCACTCACCATTAAATTCTTACTTTTTTTAATCAGTTCTCCATTAACCCTTTATATTCCATTTCCTTTGTTTCTTGCTTCCTTTCAACTTTTCAACTTTTTTCGGTTCTTTCTTTCATGTTACGTCCCTCTAAAATTTCTCCCTCATTCTCTCCGTTTCATTGTTACCCCTTCCTCTCCTACTTCTCCATTAGCTCCGCTCCATCCCTTGTTTACTTTCCTTACTACACAATTTCTTTGAGTTTTTATTACTTGCGTAACTTTTCATTTCTTATTTCATCTTAATTTGATTTTATTTCTGTGTCCAATTATTTAAAATTCCTCTTATTCTGTTCTTTCCTTCTTTTGTTTCTTCCTTACTTCCTTCTTTCCTTCCTCTGTCACCTTTGTTTCTTTCTGCTTCCAGGAAACACTTCCTTCATCTCTCAGTGCCAACTTTAAGACACATGACAGCAGGGTTGATGGTTGGCCCTCACACTGCCAAACCTCTCTTTCCTCCCACCCCCACCCTCCATGGTCCCAACTACACACATAAACACCTGCCCACACATATTTGCTTGTTCAGACAGACAATTCAAAAATCAATGCCTCAAATCTCTTGCACTCATTTTTTTTCCAATGCTCAACCTTCGTTTTGCTGAGGACACACACATTTACACGCTCTCGCTCGCTCACACACACACACACACATCTCGGTCGCCTTCCAACACCACTGACAGGGAGACAAACAGCGGATCTGAGAGGTTACAACGGCTTTTTTTTTTTAAAGAAAAAAAAAAAGAGGAAAACACCAAAACCAGCCAAGACCTGAAATAGACGAGTGGTGGCAGCGGCGGTGGTTTTGACAGGCAGAGTGAAGCCGCTCACTGAACGGCTTCATCCAGGAGGAGATTAGAAACACACACACACACACACCGAGTTTGAAGTGTGCATTATCTTTCCAGGGATGATCCCAAAATAAACAACAACAACAACGGCGAAATCTCTCAATAATTAAAACGCCTAATCCACTTCCTGGTTGGTGATGACCGTGGGCTGAGCATGTCAGCCGAGACTGTGCGGTGTTCATGTTTAGATGCTTTTGTGTTTTAAGGTGAATTTATGGGCAGAAATACAAGGGCTTACACGGAGAGGTACATTCACAGCTTTGTGTGAAGGCTGTCATTTCAGAGTTCAATCTTTACATAAAGACATGGTTGGGAAAATGTCACTCCTTATCCTCAAAAGCATCAGATAAACCAAATCCTACAAAATATTTTTAGCCCTCTGCCTCGTCTCACTGAGACGTTATTTTTATATTCAACACCTCCAGGCTCTTCTTACATCCAAACTTTCCTTCACCACCTATTTTCTACAGGACGGGCTACTTTCTTTAGTTAGGATATATAGGAATTTAAACACAAAGACATGTGTTAGTGGAAATGTGAATTACTGTGGAGCAGTGCCCACAGAACCAAAGATCAAAAACTGTACTGAAAGCAGGTACTGCTCGGTGATCAGTGGTCCATTTAATTCTCAAACTAAAGTAAAATTTCACATCAGGGTACAATTAAACGATGCCCTAAAAAGGCTTGGAAGAGATCCTTTTCATATGTCTTTTCTAAGTAAGTGAGTGTAAATCAGCTTGCTAACTAACAGCAGGTTGAATGTAGCAACATTCACCTTGCTGAGTCTTGTCCTGTCAGAGGTTTCTTCCTGTTAAAGGGGAGTTATTCCTTTCCACTGTTGCCCAACTGCTTGCTCAGAGACGGTTGTCTGACTGTTGGGATTTTCTCTATATTACTGTAGAGTCTTTTTTTTTTTAAACAAGGATGCCGACACTTGGCATCTGCTAATCTGCTAATATACAGGTCAATCTCATGTGCCACCGTCCTAAGATAACAGCCAAGCTAACATTAAATCAGCTCAAGTGAAAAAACAACCAATACTGGGTACACTTAGCTCAACAAAACATCATCTCAATTCAACGTAACCTTTGAAAAGAACAAAATCCGTCACCTAGGGCGATCGTGGCTCAAGAGTTGGGAGTTCGCCTTGTAATCGGAAGGTTGCCGGTTCGAGCCCCGGCTCGGACAGTCTCAGTCGTTGGGTCCTTGGGCAAGACACTTCACCCGTTGCCTACTGGTTGGTTGTCAGTGGGCTCGGTGGCGCCAGTGTCCGGCAGCCTCGCCTCTGTCAGTGCGCCCCAGGGTGGCTGTGGCTACAATGTAGCTGCCATCACCAGTGTGTGAATGGGTGGATGACTGGATGTGTAAAGCGCTTTGGGGTCCTTAGGGACTAGTAAAGCGCTATACAAATACAAGCCATTTTACCATTTACCTACTTTTCGTGCAAATACCTGTGTCCTTACAATATTATGGAAAACCAGTGCTTTTATTACATGTTCTTTACACTGGAACCTATGCAGCACGTTTTTTAGAGTACCAAGGGTCTACAGAGAAATTTATGAGCAGCAGAAAGGTTTGCATTAACTTGTAATGCTTTGTCAAAAGGTGATAAATGTTATTGGGTTATTATGCTCAGCATATTGAAAATGTTTAAACTATTGTGAGCTAAGTTATGCGAGACTATTGCATCATTTGGTCTATGAGGGTACCCATAGAGCAGGATATAATAAGGTGATAAGATGATGTTGTATCCATTCATTTATATATGCACAAATGTTTTCTTGATTGACATTTCTAAACTTATCAGGATCATTCATTAGTATGGCTACCAAAGCTCTGAGTCATACTACTGGCCTTTTAAGTCATGTTTTTCCCGATTTTCAGAAAACGTGACCTGACCCCTGACTGCGAGGTGGAGATTACTGAGATTTGAACTCATCTGAGATTCTTAGTAGATGCACCTATGGCACCAATTTGACATTGATGCATTCACAAACTTAGGTGTCCACGTCCCCTGACCTTTGACCCAGCAGGGTGACAAAAATGTCCCATCAATTTTTTATGGCAGAGAAGTAAAGAAACTGATTGAAAATTAGCTAATAGAAATCTTAATTTCCTAAAGTCTAACTTTAGGTAGGCCTACTTACTGGCTGTGTGAAGAAACACAAAGTTCTCTTTTTATGAAACATCAAGAATTTGTACGATCAAAGTTTGAAATCATCATTTATGTGACTTTAACTGGAAGAGTATAAACAGCTTAAGGTATGCATTTACAAACAGAAGTAAATACTTTACAGGACTGAGCATGAACACAAAACTTCAAATGTATGAAAGTGCATCATTCAAAGCAGAGTAACTCCTGTCAGTCTACAGTGAATGGACCCCATTCCATGTCAGCACGTCCCAGCCTATGGCCTCAACCCAGCCTTTGGAAACCGCTCCTCTCATGGTTGTGTAGGTCTATAGAGTTCTAATTAGCTGCATTCACAAACAGCACCAGGCTCATCAAAATGCCGAGGCCTGCAAAAAGCCACAGCAGGGGTGAGCAGAGCGCGCGCGCACGTGTGTGTACACGAGGATATTTAGATGTGTGTATATGGGAAACACAGTGTGATTTGTATAGTAGGGTAAGCGTATGCGCGTGTGACTCCACGGTGTGTTCCTGTATCAAAAGAAAAAGAAAAAAAACAACAACAATCCTAATATGAAGATACACTTTGAGGCAGTAAACCTAAGGCCTAAAAAACGCTACAAATTCACTTTTTTTTTCTTTTGCCAAAAATCGTAACATTTGTCGTCCTCCCTCGCATTTGTATGCACGGCACAGGAGCAAACAACATCACCGAAACCGCGGAGCACAAACAACAACAACCACACAACGAAGCAGTAAACAAAGAAGATGCTTCGCCATCTCTCTGTATTCCAGCCAACTAACAAAATGGCTTCCGAACGCCGTTTAGAGGCAAATAACAGGAGCGGGAGCAACAGAAAGGACCCGGCTGTTTTCTGTGAAGACCTTCCAGAAAACACTTTAAACAGAAAGTATCCTACTGGTATGGTGGCTGAAGGCTGATTAATAAACACTGCAGATGCTGCCGAACATACACCAGACATACCGCAATGCAATCCTGTGAAACACATGAGGAAAATGCACCCAAACATACAATGTGATCTCAAAGCAAAGAACGATGCATCCAACCACAGAGGTGGCAAAAGGTGGAGAGCGTGTGCTTATTAACATGAATGCACCTCACTGAGTAATGCAAATTTGTTTTACGTACCCATTGCAAATGTTATCAACATACAGTATAAGATGCACAGGACAGCATCTGCCTTCTTTTTTCATCCTTTCACTTCATTGGCTGAACCAGAACAGAAGCATAGCAGGCACTTCCAAGGATACTATTACAATTAATTACAGCACCTCAGTAACATTATTTTTCATGAAGATAACTGATAAAATCATGGAGCAAATATGTTTTTACATATGTGCATGTCAGCCTATGTGATCAAAAGTCTCAACCATTCCAAAGGCTGAAGCTGTTTCAAAACTGCTAAACAAAAAAAGAGAAGAAGAGTAATGCTGAAGAAGATGTCTGGTAACAAAAATAATAGCTTTGCTCATTTAACAGGGTAATGGCTAACCACAAAGGAGCAGAAATGAATGGATGAATCATTTTCATGGAAAACAGCTACAGTACAAGTTTATTGCCCTAATCTGCTTTCAGTCTTAGATCTGGCCAGAATGGGTCTTAGATATCCCCAGGAGGCAATTTCAATAAGTGGATTTCAGCCCTTTCTGAATATATCTTGGATACATTAAGACCACCCGTCCATCTATCTATCTATCTATCTATCTATCTATCTATCTATCTATCTATCTTTCTACTTTTCATTAGCAGAAGGAGCTGCACAAGAGGGCAACAGTCCACGCAAAGATAGCTAGACCTCCTTTGGACCTGATCACCTCCTCCTCTTCTGGTGGTACACCGAGGTATTCCTGCGACAGATCAGGCCCAGGGTCTCCTCATGGTTGGACGTACCTGAAACATCTCACCTAGGAGCCCAGGAGGCATCCTGCTCAGATGTCCGTATCTCTAAGGGTCATCCCAGACACACATTGAAAAAAGCTCACTTTTCATACAATGGGTGGGGTACCAATGTAGATTGCCAGTAAATCAAGAACTTTGACTTCATGCTCAGCTCAGAAAGGATCCAATCCAATAATCTCCAGCTCCATTCTTCCCATACATATGAAAAAACAAACAAACAAGCAATCCTGAATACAAAAAAACAAAGAGCAAAACAGATATAATAAGAACCAAGTGACAAATTCAATAAATGACTGGACTATACTTACACTGTAATCTCTAACTTAAAACGCTAAGCTGGCTAACTGTGGCCATGCCCCCCAAAAGACACAACCTACAGCTAACACAATGTGAGAAGTCATATGTAACAGTGGTAAAACTGGCAAACTGGGACAGAATACACAATATTTTGCTTTTTCAATTTTCTCTTTTAATTCTGCACCTCACTAAAGTCAAGTTGACAGTCGATCAAGTCCAGAGTTATTAGCATGGGAACATTTAAACGAATATACTAAATTAAAGTAGGCCATGTTGGTCCAGCAGTTTTACTGTTGTCTTCTTTTAGTAATGCTGAGCTCTAAGATGCATGGCATACGCTGCTTTGAAGCATCTAATAAACCTTTGTGGAAGGACTGAGACTGATTATTGTTCCAAATAAATGAGTCTCTGCGTGGAGGTTGATATTCCTGACTGCCTGTCATCAGCGGATCACCATAAATCTAAGAGGCTGAATTAACTTTAGGATGACAGAATAGTATTACTACTTAATCAAAACTTTAGCACTACTTTAACATAAATCAACTGCTAACTTAACGGTTCAGTTAACACATTTTTTGCATAATTTAATTTCGCCAGTTTTCTGGTTTAACTCCTTGAAAATTAAACTCTGTGATAAGTGCAATAGCTGAGCAGTGCTACAAGGTGATGCTTCTTTCATTTTTTTTTTTTTTTTTTTTGTGTCGGGGAATAGTGGAGAGGTTTACACACTAGAAAATGTAGCTGTGGTGACCTGGCATTTTATGGCTGATGTTCAGTACAGGTAAATGTGTGGAAGTGTGCCAGCGTGGAAGTCCACATTCCCTAGGTCAGCATGGTGTTACTAGCACCATACAAGTTGCAGGTTGTGCAACTGATCATTTAATAAACATGTGTTATCACCTCATGCTTTTTCATGTAGTGGCTAAAAGGTATCTATCGATCAGTTTGAAACAAAAAAGTAATGGGTGGTTTGTATTTACTTCTCTGAGCGTATATATGCAGGGGGTTAGGGATGATGCACAGCAGACACATCACTGAGGATATATTGGCAGTCGCCCATTAATGAACTGACGCTGGCTGAGTGAAAAACTTTTAAATAACACCCAACCCTCTGAAGTACTTCCTACTAAGAATATAACTGCCTGGCTGGATGAATGAATCAATAACATGACATACCTAAAGACTCACTGACTCACTCTCTGACCAGTTTACAACCTCGCTGATGCACTCAGTGACTGTGTGCCATATTTAATCACTGACCTGCTGAATGAATGAAACACAGACTCCTTAACAAAAGTGAATAAATGGTTGATTGAATGAATTAAAACACTTTATCAGACTGAACTGAGGGTAAAAGCCAGACACAACATTATGAATCAGCATTATCAATATCCACATTTTCAAGTTGGAGCCACCACATTCCACCGCTGACGAAGCCAAACCGTGCCTGTTTGACACAAACACTACCAGCACGTAGCAAAACAAAGCAAACTGATCTCCACAACACAGGAAGGAAAGAACGACTGCGGCAAACCAGAAAAACAGGAAGTGTCCTTCAGGAATGAACCTGAGCAGCTGAAACACAGATGGGACCCCCCTCCCAAAAAAGTCAGAAAAATTACATCACCGTTTATCCAAGATTGGCATTCATATACTTATATAATGTGAAATAAAGCAGCAATAAAAATAAAATTCAATATTGTGAGTTAACTCGAGAATTATCTACTTCCTCTTTTTTGAATAATGTTAAAAACAACAATGTCCCCGGATTCAAGAAACTGGGTGATTTGTTTTTTGTTGTTTAAATAAAATACATAATACGGAGACCATTTTTCTACAAACAATGTAGGAAAGTATTATGAGACAGATTTAAGGATATTCAAAGTCATATAATCAAACCAAGCAATGTTATTGTTTGTACACAATACGAGTAATGTAAAAATATAAACAGTATGAGTAAGCTGTGTTCTTAAATCGTCAAGCCAAATCTCATTTGGCTTTCAAGTCCGCTTGAAATATAAAGTAACCCACAATGCAACACAGCATAAAAACCAAAAACTGCATATCCACGTATTGAACACTGTTACCCACATTAGAAAATTCAAACAGCAAACAAAGCAGCAGTGAGCAGGTGTAAGAGGAAGGAGAGGAGGAGGCTGAGGAAAAGAGCAGAAGAAGAAGGAGAAAAAGAAGAAAAAGAAGATGATGAAGTGAGGGAGGAAAAACAAAAAAAGAGAAAGCTGACGTACTTGAGCCGGAGAAATGTCCGCTCCCCAGGGAGGTTGGCCCGTTCTTTCCACTGCTAACAGGAGGGGAAAACATCTACAAGACAAACAGAGTGCACATTACCTCCGAGAGCACTGACACTGCACACAGCAAGACACATCTCTACAGAAACGTCAATGCAGCTACATGTGAAAAGCTTCATTCCAAAACGCCAATCCAACATTTGGCTGAGAGCTGTCAGCCCCTCATCTCATTATGGTCTTATTAGGAAATGTCATAAATTTAATGGTAACATGTACTCCCCCCCCCCTTTTTTTTTTCTCCATAGGGTATACTGTCTGTTTTTTAAATGCATGATGTCTTGTTTTGGAAGGAATCTTTGTGTGGATGTTACCAAGGAAAGTGTCCAAAGTGACTAGGGCTGGGTATTGGTTGATTTAATACTAATAAGATACATCTGTTCAAGTGCCAAACACTTGACTTTGAGAAATGCCCCATTTGTTTTTCAAGAAGTCAAAGTTGTCACAGAAGTTCTCATTGCTATACAAGAACTTCAGGAACTCTGTAAGGAAAATTAAACCAATGTATGCATCTTTCCAAGAATTTTATGCCGTTTGTTTTGTTTTTTAAGGAAAAAAAAGATGCAGTTTTGCAAAACAATTTTGTAACTAACTGGTATGTCCAGGGTCATATCCCAGGAGAGGTCAAGGAAGTTAAATGTCAAGATCCAAAACAATGCCAAGAAATTTATAGTCAAGTCCCAAGTGAAGACAAACAAGTCCCAGGTCACGCATGTGCACATATGGGCAACAACACCCATATCAAGACTAACATGTCCAAGTCAAGTCCTACATCAAGACTGGCAGGTAAATCCAGGGTCATGTTTAAATCCAACAAAGGTCAAGTGTAAAGCTCCAGTAAGTCAAAAGACCCAAATCGATGCAATCATAGTCATGTCCCAAGTAAAGACAAGCAAGGTCTAAGTCCTGTCCATGAGAAGATAAGCAAGTCCAGGGCAAGTGCACTCGAACAAATGAAAAATCATATCCCAAATCAAGAGCAATATGTTATGAATTATTTTGTGAAACGGTCGAGTCCTTCATCAAAATGTGCAAGTTCCAGGGGTCAAAGGTCATGTTCCAAAAAGTTAAAAGCCAAGTCCCAATGCAAGGTCAAAAGATCCCAGAGTTAAGATGAGTAAGGGTCAAGTCCTGCAGAGAAGATATTTCACATCATAACAAACATGTCAACAGTCCAATGTTGAGACAGGCAAGTTCCTAATCATGAGAAGATGACGTAAGTCCAACAAGTGAAAACTCAAATCCCAAATCCAGTCCTTCATCAAAACATGAAAGTTCCAAGTCATGGGAAGAGGGGAGTCCAGAAGTCAGTATCTTAAATCAAAGTTCCCACTCCAAGTCCAGATCAAGTCCCTAACGTTCAAGTCCTTTAGAGAGTAACATTTTTAAATATATAGAAATTTAGAGAACCAATGCAAGTGTAAATTTTAGAAGAAAATTGAACTCAAAGTAATCCTGTCTTTATGCACTTTTATATAAGAAAAAATAAATTATTTGCAGTCAACCTCAGGAGAGGTACAAGAAAATGTAATGTTCTTAGGTATCATGCTGATTGAATTTTATTGGCTGCTGTAAAATAATTAAATAATTCAAAATAAAATCATCTACAGAATGATGTCATATCCTAATTTAAAAAGGGAATCAAAGGCACTGATATTAAAAGTAAAATTCAATGTACAAGTTTTTATTTTGGAGTTTTAGTCAAGAAATCAGATTCCTGACTTTGGTCAGCACCTCTTGATGCAAGGTTTTGGCCCTTCTCTGTTTTCCACTTGATGCTATGGACACATTTAGGTCTGCACTCAATCCTAATCAGAGAATCCCAGCTCAGAGCTAAACACTGAAATGAAGACTTGGTGTTCCAAAACACTGTGGGATTATTTTTGTGAAGCGGAGAGAAATCAAATTCCTCTTTCAGCATCTGTGAAAAATAAACAGGACCACTTATATCGCCTGCTCACCTTGGTGAAAAATATGTTTTCATTCTAAAGTGTCACTTTTGCCAAATGTTGGATGGCTTATTTTGGAATGAAACACTTCATATCTACTTCATATCTGACTTAAACATATGAGATAATCATCAGAACTAGTCACCATCTGCTCTACACATCTACAGGAAAATCAAGCCCACGTTAAGACAGACTGAAGCTGAATACTGATTCCTGCCGTGCTTCGAGATGAGCTACTGTAAAGCTTTACAACAGAACACTTCACGCTATCAAAGTGAGACATCTGACCCTCACAGATAACCCCTCTGGATGAACATCAGGCCCGTGTGTTGGCATGGTTGACCGCAAACACACTCCGAGCTTCACACTTACAGACGGTACAAGACTGTACTAAGTCAAGGCGTTCGAGAGGCTTTTGGTTTTATTTCAGATCAACCAGAATTCTGATAAATTAAACCCTGACCCAAAGCAGCGAACACTTGATCCATCACTGTTCTTAATGCTGCTTGCTGGGCCTGGAAGTGCGTCTGCCGAACAAGGAGGTTGCTTGCTTGTGTATTCAATCTCTCTCACAGCTGCGACAAATAAAGAGGGAAAACAAGCGTTGGGGAGATAAACGATCTAACTCGGACTATTAGCGGGTCTATCGATATCCCAGTCTAACTGCTTTGAGCTGCTGGTGTCAGCTTGTGGGCGTGTAAGGACAGATGATTGAATAAATTAATGTTCAGTCTGCGTTTATAATGAGCGGAGACACATTTTAGCTGCTGCTGCCCTCCTTTGTTTGAATTTTTTTTTTCAAATTAAGACGGGCTGATTGACATATCTTAAAAACCTGTTCAGTTTTTAAACCAGGGAAAATGCCTTTAATATTAATGCATTATCTCTTAAGGACAATAATTATTTTTCTACTTTTGTGCATAATTTAACTTCTGATTGAACTTTTCGGCATTTTGCACCTATGATATAATATCTAAACAACCTTTTATACCATTTATAATATAACCCGGCTTACTAGATATAATAGCACTATGAAGAATATTTGTATCACAGCAGCATCTCCTTGCCATTGGAATTATAAATCAATTTACTGAGTCTATTTTATTTTATTTTATTTAATCAAATATATCATTTAAAATATTCAGTTAACCATTGTACAGGATTAAAATTTGTAAAATAATTTGAGCCTTTTATTTTGCTTCTTTTTAAATATATGCCACTATTCCCAAAGTAATTGAATATGTTGTGTGTGCCACTAAACTGGAAATTAGTCGTGATTTCCGTCGACTTTGGGCACTTCTTATTCTTCTACATGGACTTTAACGATAGTTCTGCTGTAAACATGGTAAATAGAGACCTACTTAGCTAAGAGAGTGTGTGTTCTATAATTACAATTTTTCTATAGACATATTCTGATGTGTGTATGAAGTTATTAAATCTAAAAAAAATGCAACAGGGGTTAACTTGTATGAGTTGATGCACAAGTTCTTATCAACATGTTGCACTCAAATAATAAAAAAGGGTAGTGCATTACAAGACACTAATGTGTAGGTTGCATGGCTCTAACAACATATTTTCTAGCAGGCCTCAGCTGTGCATTCAGTCAGTCATGAGGCACACTATCTTCTCTTTGGCATTTCATTCCTGTAAAAATGTATATTTTATGATATATTTCTCATCAAAAATTATTTGTAGCACACTCCTGTTAAGTCACTTGCATGCACAGGCCATGGCTGTGATATTATGCTTTTACAGTATTAAAATTAATATAATAACTCACAACATTGCAGGTAAATTCTATTTGCATGTCATGCAGCATCACTGTACCCATGTCCCTAATACTATTATGATATTATGATACCATTATGTTCATGCTGCTTCTCAACGTTTCATAACCGGATTAATGTAAGTCAGTTTTTTCCCCTCTCATCATTTAGGGGTGTTTCTGATTTTTTTTCCCCCCTCTTCCTCCTCCTCTTCAGACCAAAGTTGCTCCCAGAGGAGGAGAGGCGCAGAGAAAACATGGGCGAGAGCGGGGACTCTATTTCCTGTCCGTCAAGTTCACCACTCAGGCTGTTCTCTTTAAAAACACACGCACACTTTCAAACCCAATCGCGGGTTTGGACATTTAACAGCAATGCTGCAGGAATATTTACACTGCGGGGACAAAGTATGACACATTTCCCTCTCCTCGGCTGGCTGTCTAGCTGTCTGTCATGCAGGTTCATGATTCAACATCGAGCCTTTTTCTTTTTTCTTTTTTTTTTATTTGCATGAAATATTCTGTACGAAACGGTGCAGAGTGCATGGAGCAGCCTAGAAAGTCACATAGAAAAAAGGAAAAACATTTACTAAATCCTATCATGGGTAGAAAGATAAAAAATAATAACAACAACAACAATAATCAGGCTACACATGAAGGAAAAAATGACTTAAAATGAGATATACTACCATGGATGTTGGGAACATTTTCAAATCGCTGTTTCGCATCTATAAGACAACAAAATTACTAATGCAGCATCACAATTCTCTGCACACACAAGCAAAAAAATTAAACAACACAAAACCAACAATATGCACTGACTTTCTGCAAGTTACTCTACATAAACACACAACTTTTTGTGCAAATAGTTAAAAGACTGAGTGAAGGCTAAAATATGCAGGCTGGGCTATGTGCCGTGCAACTCATACATTAAAAATGTAAACAGTGGTGGATGTAAAGCCTACAGAACGCCTTTATTCTCCTCTACGGCTTGTTCTCACATGATACCTGTCATTTTATTCATATTAGCGATAAGAGAAGAAGGTGGATTTCCTTACCGCGCTGAAATCCAGTAAGTCACTCAGTTCCTTGTCTGTTCCCAAAGCTGCCATCCGCTGTTGATGATGCATTTTAGCAAAATCGCACGGACCTAAAACATGGAAACAAATGGAGAGACAGATAGATAGAAGAGGATGGGTAGACAGATTGATAGATGGAGAGATAGAAAGGACGGGGAGAAGAGAGGAGGAAGACCTCGGCTTTTTTGCGCACCGCTCCGCTCCCGGATCGCTTTTCCTCCACAGCGAAATAAATCCAGTAAAACAACCTCAAAGCCTCGAAGCAAATCTAGTTTTCTTTCATCCTCGGAGTAAGGGTTCAGTCCCGGGTTCCTGGTTTTGGCAGCAGGAAATAAATCGCAAGAAGAAGAAAAAAAACTGACAGGAAATAAAAGAAGGGGGGCGACAGAACGGGAGTCTTTTCGCGTGTGTTTCAGTGTTTCCCCTGCCAAACAAGTCCGACCTCCCCGCGCTAACACGCAGTTTGTCCGCCGCGGCTGACTGTCAGGCTCGCATACGATATAAATAAATAACACTTTGTGTCTCAGGAAGGAAGAATATCACCTCCGAAATGTGTAGTGTTTGTTCTGCGTGTGTGTGTCTGTGCGTTTGTTTTGCGTCAGCGGAAGAGTCCAGGCAGGCTGAGCGCTCCTCCTGACCGGGCTGACGGTGCCCTCCGCTCGGCTGCCGGTGCTGAAGATCCCCCGGTAAGCAGGACGGATCCCATGTGCGTCTGGCACAGCTTCGGCGCGATAAATGTGATCGTGCGGCCACCTAGCTTACAGTCTCGTTTAACACCACTGAGCCGAGCGCCGAGCTGCTGCTGCCGCCGCTGCTTCAGGAGAGAGCGGAAAATCCACAGGAAAATAAATAAATCTCCAAGAAAAATCGGGTTTGTTTCGCTGATTGATTGGCGCGGTGATTGGCTAGTTTGATTTGGATTAATTGGGCTAATTGAGGAAGGAAAAGGTTATTCCTTCTTGCCCCCTCCGGAGTTTGCTAACTCTTTTGTGCTTGAATCCAGTCAAATACAACTTTTAAAAAATATAAATCTTTTAAATATGTTGTGTATTATTTAATAATAATATAGATTTATTCTTTGTTTTTTTACAACTCATTGTATAATCACTTTTAGTGCATCTCAGTCTATGCTCATGTCCCTCCATGAATGCATGAATCTTGATGTTCTGCGTGTCTTTTCATTAGAGTTTGCAATGAAACAAGTGCAGTGTTTGACCTGTACGGTAACCCCCCTATGGGTCACCACTTAAAACTACAAGAGTACCAAAACTCTCTACTCTGGAAATACTTTGTAATTCTCTCTCTCTCTCTCTCTTTGTGCAGCCCACAGCCTGCAGGTATAAAATGACTGGCCTATTTCTGCAAATTACACCCTGCATGTGCGGGTTGCTCTCACAGAGAAAATGCCAGGAAAACACACACACACACACACACACACACACACACACACAGGTGCAGGAACAACATAAAGGCTTATTTGTTGCCCTTGCTGTTTGCCTTTTGCCAGCCCTCTACTCTCAGACAAACTAAAAGTCACTTTATATAAAATAAGAGAAAAAAAAGAGTCACCCATTCATATGTTAAAAAAGGGTGTTGATAGGTCAAGTTGGAGATGAAGTGGACAGTAAACACACCACAGTTTTCTTAATCCACTTTTTTAAAAGTTGGCAGACATACTGGATTCTCTTTCCAGCTTTACTTTGTGTTCTTTTGTAAAGCACTGAGGAAATTACACCATAGGGTCCTCTATTAAAAGCTAATACTATGATCCTGTTTGCAGAAAGGGCCCTGCGTTAAAACGTCTTTTTTAGGTGTCGAGCAACAAGCGAGAGCCTGCTTTGCCAACCTCCACCTGTTCTGTGACCCTCAGAAAACACATCACAAGTGGGACTGAGAATTATATGATCACGTGTGTTTATAACCTTTATGTCTTTTTTACATAACATTCTCCTCAAATGTCTATTGCAACAAGTTTTCCCAACTGTAATCAATGCTCCTCTCTGTGCCACCAACTAAAAGACTGATTCATAATAAGCTTTTAGTGAGTCTTTTGCATTCTTAGTAAAACAAAGTGGATTTTATGGATTTCTAGAAAAGGTTATTTAGAATAAAAAGCTTTAATTTATTTTCTTGGTAAATGATCCTAGTTTATTCTTTGTAAACTCTGTTAATCTAATACTGATGCAAAAAATATGAATAATAGTGCAGCAGGAAGAAGAGAATCAGTGGGTCCGCATGTGAAGTTATGCAATATTAAAAATGTTTAAATTCAGACACAACAGGACTGTGTAAAACGTAATGCTCCTGTAACTGCTTGGTTACAGTAAGAGGAACACCTTTCTCTGCTTCCTGAGTTATAATAAAGATTTCACTCCAGATTGATTTGGTGACACCTTTGGCCAACGGAAGGAACGACAAGCTCCCTGACTGGTACAGGAAATAAGCAGTTTTCCCACTTCAGATATTAGTGGGCGATTTTAGGGCAACTTTGACCATGTTTTAACTACAGGAACTGTCCCCTTAGGACAATTAGGCTAATTACAGTGACTAGAACGAATGCATCTTGTGAAATTTGTTTTAATAATGAAGATTCAACAATGAGGCTGAAAAAGTTAGGCCATTTCTTTTAATGGCCACTTAAGTGTGGCTTCCAAAACATGTCAAACACATACACTCATGTAGAAAAGTCCAACTTTAGTTTTGTAGTTATGTTTACAGCCTAGCTAAAGAAGAAAGTCTAAATTATAAGGCATAACATGTGACCACCTGCCTAACATAGTATTGGTGCATCTTTTGCTGCCAAAACACAAATAGTGGATTCCACTAGGACCTGAAGGTGGAAATCATTCCTGAACCATGTTTGATTTATGGCAGGACACATTACCCTACTGAGAGAGGCCGCAGCCATCAGGAAATGCCGTTTCCATAAAACTGTGTACATGGTCTGCAACAATGTTTACGTAGGTGGTGCATGTCAAAGTAACATTCACATAGTGCAACCAGGTGTTCCCTAGGTAAGTAGCGCACATGTAGCCAACCATTCATGTGAGGTAAAACAAAACATGCTACATCAGACCAGGCCACCTTGAGTTACAGTAACCCATCTGCTAGATCACACTACATTTTACAGCTAGACCTCATTTTTGGATTTAAGGCTGAGACTGTGGTAGATGTAGCAGATAGCTGTCATTGGGGCTTCTTCCATCAATCTGAGCCTTCTAATTGGATCTCTCTGTCATATTTGTGGTTTTGGTTCCCCTTGAAGCATTTTAATTAGACTTATGCGGCATAAAAACACAGCTGTAGATGCTTCTTCGACCACCTGTAACACTTGTTACAGGTGGTCGAAGAAGCTATGTGAGCTTGCTAGCTTGGCACTCCACTCAAAAATTGTCACTTATGACTGCAACAAAGCAACACGGTGGCAGCCACAACACTAATGTTGATGTTTCAGTCCAGGAAACAATGAGTGATGTCATGATGGGCCATGGACATGCATTTCTTTCGTGCATGCATCTCACCTGATGCTGAACCTAATGAATTTGTGTGCAGATGTGTGGTGAAGATGTGTGATCACGTGATTGCTGCAGAAAAAAAATCCAACAGATGTCTCTAAAAGCTTTTTGCAAACCTTAGAAAACTAGTGTCTTTAGATGAGAAATCTTAGGAGACTCTTGAAATACAGCAAGTCTTCTTGTTCCCAGGATGATTATTACAACAAGTCAGTTTCTCTGATTTCCTTTTAGTATTTGTAAAGGTTTTGAATTGCAACTATACCGGATCTGATTTACTACAGAAGATACACAATAATGCTTTATATATTTTAGTCACAACTGTAACAGAAAATATTAATTTGATGCTCAGCAACCTTGTAAAAATGCCAGCATACCCAGAACAAGGATATAAAAAAGACACATTTAGCAGCTAGGTAGTTTGGAAGGTTAAACATTTATCTGAAGTGATAAACAGCATAGAAGTATGCTGCTTTGGACCAGAGCTAAAAGAAGAGTGAATTTAAGACTAACATACATCTAGTGGGCATAAACAAAACTCCGGTAGAATGCTAATGGTGAACTTTGAGTGGTGTGTTTGCTCTCCTGGTAGCCATCTCAGTTTATTTAGTGATAAAATGTCAACAATGTGTTTAGAGTTTGTTCTGCTGCCAGAATGAAAACAATGACAAATACGACAAAAAAAGACGAGCACTCAAATGTTCAAGTTAGTCTAGTACACTTTACTACATTTGTATTACACAACTGTATATCTAATTATCACTTTTCTTTTCCCATATGGCTAACACTAAATGGAATTTGGTGACTTTCCGTGTCTTTAAAATGACACCAAGACATGGTTTAATTGGCCTCTTGCTGCTTCTCTTCCATTATCAGCGGGAAGTCACTTGAAGTTCAAACAACATATTTTGGTTTTGTCTGGATGTTAACCTTGAACCACAGCAGGAACACAAAAAGTCCAGTACACATGTTGGTCAAACGTAAGTAAAAAAAAAAAAACTACATTTGATAGAGAAAAGTTATTCCATAATAAACTGGAAAGATATAAGAAAAAGGTTTACTCAAACTTAAACAACCACCACTGTATCTGGAGACAAGCCACAGATTAAAAACATCAAACTGCTGAAAATCGCTGTAAAGTTTTGAGTACAACGAGCAAGGTTATAGAGCAGTCGTGATGAAAAGAAACAATGTTGCCTAATGGTGCAAAGGATGAACTTAACAGCGGTTTTGTGTCTTCGATTCCAGTGTTTTCTTTTTTTTGACCCGTCCATTTCTCCAACTACACCTTTTATATCATTGTCCTTCCTTCCCATCACAATCATTATTACCACTAGAGGACTAAAGTTGCGTTACATTCTTCTTTTCATTTATAGTAATGGGAAAGTAATGGGCATTATTATAAAAATATAAGATGTAAACATGCTAGATTTTAGCAAACCTTCTATTTCTCATGCACACTTGCTGGGCAGGTTACATAAAACGCTATGATATAGAAAAACATACAAAAAAACACACACAAAGAACCAGAACAAACAATACAACAAGGTGAGTAAAAAGTCATCACAGACCTGGATTACCATAAGCCATTTTCTCATATGTGCCCTAAAAGTCACAGGCCCACCATCAGTCCCTTGTTTAATAAATTCAACAAAATTCAACCTCCCCCCCATAACTATAGCTCGTATAGACAACAACAGCAACAGCAACAGAAAAGATGTAAAGATTGTAGCTGAAAGCTTCACTGGATTCACCCTGGCATCATGTAAGCTGGCTCGCTGTCATGGCTCACTGAAACTAATTTAAAGAAAAAATGAAGTTGTTCTAAAACTCCCTGGTGAGGTTTTTTTTCTTTTTCAACAGGTCTTTTCAATTTTTTTCCTCAGGTTTTGGCCTTTGTCCAAGAACTAAAACTGACTTCTCTGCCAAGAAAGTGTAGCCTGTTGTAAAAGGAAATAAAGGAGAAATTTCATGTAACTGACAAATGAAAAAGAGGCAACAGGAACAATGAGAATTAACTATTCACCGAAAAAGTTTTGAGATGTTTTGAGTTGAAGGCATCTCTCAAAATCGTCTCCTTCTGAAATTGTTGTAACCAGCTTGTCATAAAATTAAACATTTTGGGAAAGCCAAAGTGAACTACAACACAGGCGGCGAACCATATTTTATTACATTTATTTGGCTTAAAATAGACATCTGTGCTAACCTCAGTCCTTTTTTAGAGTACAAACATATCACCATCAATAAGTAGCTCTAGATGAAGCTATTTATGCGGCTACTGATGAAGAGAAGCTTCTGCACATCATCTACAGTTAGATTGTGAGTTTCAAGATATAATTCAGTTGGTGAATGCAGGCTTTACAGTTTCTACAGGAGGCCGATGATTTGTCTAACTGACTGCTTTCACACTATACATACTGTATTTATGGCCATGTTGTAAACACAAAAGAAATATGAAAGCAGATCTAAATATTTACACTGATGTCACATCATTTCTAATGAAATGAAACACTGAGCTGTTTATTTGCTCTTTCAACCTGTCTGCCTGCTAACTGCTATATCAGTAGTTTTGTCCTCAACTTTATTCCAGACAAATTGGATTTACATCTTACAATTTTGCACCTACATAAATTTTACCCATAGGATGATTTCTTTGGAGTTTCAAGAACGTTTTCTGCACAAAAATGAGATTCCTGAATATGCATCGTGTAATCCGTGAAAGTCAAAAATTAAACCTGATTTAAAATTGGCTGATCTTCCCTTCAAAGCCGCCTCACCATGCACGTCTAGACTGCTTCTGGATTTACTGGAGGTCCTGGAAGTCATATTTTGACCAACTGCACTGACCTCATACTCAGGCAGAAAGCAAAACTGAAACGGCTTCTGTGTCAAACTGAAATTTAAAATTTCATGATGAGGATACTCAGTGGTAATGACAGCTGGTCTCTCACTGTGACCAAACAGTAGCTTTAAGTGGAAGAATCTGCGATTTACACTTCTGAATGGGGCTCAATCAGGTCAGAAGTGTGCTTTCCATTTAGTTTTTTTTTTTTTTAACATTCATAGATTGCAAATTGATCTCCCAAGATCAGACCATCAGCATTGAGTTCTACCTAACATACTGCAGTGTCTGAATGACAGCATTCACAGAACAGCCTGAGTTTGTTGAGTGTGCCATTGTGCACGGATGTCTTTTGGGCCACATCAACACAATCATCACCTTGCTCATGAGTTTTGTCTCTTTGTGGTTTTATCCTCTTCCTCTAAATACAATTAAAGTTGAAAGGTCAGAACATGGACAGAATGGAACATCTACAGAGTGTTCACAAAAAAAATAGTTGGATAGTTTGAGATGAGGATGAAATGCAACAAATGCTGCAGGCTTCAAACAGGGTAAATGAGTCCAGTAGCTTAGCAGCTTCTGGCAACTTATTCAGCAGTAACAGACTGAAGGTTTTACATGTACTGCATCATAAAATGTGAATACCAGGTAATGCAGCCATATTTGATGTCGCTAGCTTTGCTGATCGTGTTTGTAAATATACTACAAGGATGAATAAAGACTGAGAGAAAGATACAAGGATATAAAAAAATATGCAGTGATGGTGGTCAAGAAAATAGCTGAGCTGATTCATTGGGAGGAAACTAATGCTTTAAACATGCACACATGTTCACACACACAAGCACACACTCCTGCAGGGAAGCTGTGCATGTAGACACACATACGGACAACAGGCATGCAATCACACGCATATTCTCACTCGTGCACAAACACACTCACACACAGATACACACACCCATGCAGCCCCTCTGTGGTCTCTAACTGTGTGTTTTTGCCAAACACCTGTGTAATCGTACAGCTGTGGAGAATGCTGGGAAAGGACCGGGGGAACTGAACACCACACAGCTAATACCCTTTGATTCCACCCGGATCACTGTGTGTAAGTGTGTGCACAAGAGTGTGAGTGCTTTTGGAGATGGGAGAGAGAGGGAAGGAAAACGAGTAGATGAGTGCTGGCTCAAGTTTGTTTTGTGTGTTCATTTTCTTTTCTTTTCAGTTTTTCTTTTTTTGGTTTGTGTGTCTTTGTGTAATCAGTCCCCACTATCAGCATTCTGGAACATTCCTCAATCCTCCTCCTCCTCCTCGTCTTCCTGTTGAACTCATCGAACGCCCTCTTCCTAAAAAAACCCCACTCAAACCATCCACCGCGCAGAAAGAAGATGCTTCTTTTTTGTCTTTTCTTTGGTTTGTTGTAATTCTTGATTTGACGGCCTGAGAAATTACGTAACCGCTCTTGCTGTCTTTTTTTTTTCAGTTTACCCCATACTAAACTCTTTCAAATATTACATTTAAATTTACCATAAAACAAGCTAAATCATGAAACTGAGTAATGAGTAATCACACCCCTAACTGTAGGTGACCGTGACTCAGGTGTTAGTGTTGGTTCCACACTAATCAGCCTCCCCAGATTCCTCTTGAGCAGATACCAAATGCATAGTTGTTCCCAACAGGAGGTGAACACCATGCCTTTTAGAAAATATCATATAAGATCTCAGTCACAAAGACGTAGAGACCCATCATCGGAGAGAAATGTGTATTCACCAAGTGTTGCCTGGTGGTTTCCGGAGGTAAAAAAGTGGTGAAATTAGTAAAAAGTGGGGTTCTGCACTAAAAAAAACCCTCCTTGTGATTGTTTTGGTCACAAGCAGATTGTCACAGTTGTCCAAAGTTTAATAGAAGACACAGAATTGACTGCAAACAGTTGCCAAGTTCTTAATGAGCAGTAGTGACATTTGAAAGTGAAAGTTGTGCTATACCACTGCATTTTCAAAGGTTGCAACTTTTATTTTGATGATGGATGATAAATTTCTGTAGAGTCTGTGTTCATGGTTTCCATCACACTTTCCACTGCCGAGCTGTTGGTGAATGTGTGCAAGCAAGTTGGTGTCTTGCAAGGCCTGTGTGGGGCTTTAGCAATCAATTTTCCTGTGGCCTCCAGCAACCACTCGCCAACTGGTAGTGGAGTACACGGTGGTTTTTGAATTACATTTCTTTGCAGCCATTCAGAGGTGGACGTTTATTTTCCGGGTCATTGTGTGAGTTTCAGTTTACAAACTGATGATCTGCAAGTTTTCTTCCGGATTTTCTGCCATAGAGCAGAATGTTCTTCCGATCCATAAAACACTCTTTGGGGTCGGTGGTGCTTTGAAAAAAGAAGAGGATCTGTTTACTCATAATATTCTTATGAGTAAACAGTGATTTTGATTCTCACGGATGCCGATGTTGCCCAGTATCTTTCATATATTAAAATCATGAACAGCGACCCTCACTGAGATAAGGCACCTTCAATGTTTTTCTTGCAACATTTGTGGCTTCTTGGATGAGTCATCATGGTGCTCTGGGAGAAATCTTTGACTGTCAGCCATGTCCAGGAAGGTTAACTAATTCTCCATTTGAAGATAATATCTCTCAGTGGGGATTTGTGGACTCCCAGAGCCCTGAAAAGCTTTTAACCCTTCCAAAACTGAAGTATTTCTTTTTGTCACTCATCTACTGATGCGATGTTTTATCAAAAACATTGCATCTGAAAATGGTGAAATTAAGTTATATATGACTGACCTGCATGTCTCTAGTCCAGAAACCAGTTATCAGTACAGACTGATAGATTATGAATTGAGTAACTAAGGTATAAACCGAATTTATATTACCGAATTTCCCAGAGGAACCCACCCGAGGGATTAATAAAGTTCTATCTTATCTTAAAATCCTTTTTTCCACACAGGCAAAATATTATCATTTAAAACTTGTATTTTGTGTTTACTGAATATATTCTATGCACCACTGAATGGCTGACTGTTGCACAGGAGGAAAATAGGAAAAGTTATTAAGTGGAACTCAAACACACTGTCTCAATTACTGCAAGAATATTTGATTGCAACATTTCTGTCAGCAGTAAGTGAGGCAGCCTGCAGGAGCTCCACCTAATAGTATTTATTCACGTTACCTTTGTTTGACATCAGTTTTTATTTGAAGATTTGACCATCTGGTGTCCAGTTTCCAGTCATCACTTGCTATCAGCCCTCCATTCTCTAGTTACGTTATTCACCTCATTCAGTTTGCCGTTTAACCCTGCTGAATAGAAGTAATTGGTTGGTGTGTTTTCAGGTGAGAATAACAACAAAAGTCCCCATCAGGAGCCCAGCGGCATGGTGGCAGCAAAAGATCACAGTCCTTTCACAATTTTAAGGACACACTGCAAAGTTACATTTGCTTTGCAATGTGTCCTTTAGTTTGATATACAACAAACCCCAAGAAAAATATGAGAGCACATCCATCCATCCATTTTCTTAACTGCTTTTGCAGCTTAGGGTCACAGGGGAAGGTGAAGCCAATCCCAATTTTCACAGAGAGAGAGAGTTGGACAGTCAGTCTATCTAAAGGCTAACAGAGGGAGACAGAAAGCCATGCACTTATACATCCACACCTATGACCAATTTAGGATCATTTATTAACCTAGCTTTGGACTCTAGGGGGAAAACTGCACTTGAAAATCCATACAGGCAAAGGGTGCCCGCGCCAGCTCCAAACAAAAAGTGCCCGGCTGACCAGAACCTAAATACACTAACATGCTACACACTAAGAATTGACCCACCCACCCACCCATCCATCCATCATCAACCCTTTATCCAGTTCAGGATCGTATGAGAGCTGGATTCTATCCCAGCTGTTATGGGAGTGAAAGGTGAGGTACACCAGCCCATCACAGAGCTTTAATAGTTACAAAAGTTCAGTTATTTTCAGTTATTTTCTATTATTTAGTCCACATGAAGAAAATTACATTACAACCCAATCA
Source organism: Diplotaxodon limnothrissa (assembly GCF_057381915.1). Taxonomy (NCBI): domain Eukaryota; kingdom Metazoa; phylum Chordata; class Actinopteri; order Cichliformes; family Cichlidae; genus Diplotaxodon; species Diplotaxodon limnothrissa. Next base: position 33,776,466 of record NC_140602.1, on the reverse strand, counting down.
TAACTCTCCATCTACTCAGCATTACAAGGATTCCCTGAAAAATTATAGAATTTTTCAAAAGCTTTGAAAGTACAGGCTGCGACATCCTTTTAATCATAGCGTGCTTCTATTGCTGCAATGGGAGGGTGGGTATTTGTGCTTTATAAACTTCAATTTGCTTCAATTTAGCCACTAACCACTGCACTACATTTTAATTGTCATCGTTAAGACGCAGTTGCAACATGATGAGCAGGATTCCATGTGGGTTTTTATGAGGTTTTTATTCTGTTGAAGTTTAAGTAATGGGCTACACATTTCCAATCTTCACATCTGACTGCAGTGTGGCTGTGCAGCCCCACCTGCTCGCTCGGGGTGAGGTGACAATTATTAACAGCTCAAGACCTAAAGAGTAACTAAGTTCTTTTCATTTGGAGAAACTCAGCGCATGTCAGATCTCAGATGTTTAAACACCTCCCCTGCAGAATTCTTGATCTGCTTAACAGTGTGAGGGTGGATGTTTCTGTGAGTGTGAGTGTGTGTGTGTGATATCCCTGGCCAGGGTGTTTTTTGGGATAAGGAGGCGGGTGCCAAGCAGATGGTAGCAGTGGTTTACACAGGTGTCTGCAGTATGTATTTACTGTATGTGTGTGTAAGTGAGTGAGTATGAGGGGAAAGAGTGAAAGGAGGGGAAAAAAGCAGCCGGGGTGAAGTTCAGGCCACTTCCTTCTGTTTATAAAGTAAAGTTGTTCTTTAAGCAAGCACAGCTTCATTCAGCCATAGAAAAAAAGAGAAAAAAATCTGGAAAGTCAAAGACGTGCCTGTTAGCCACCTAAAACGCTCCTACCGTTGGGCCATTTGGAAAGGATGGATGAAAGCATAATTATAAAAAATGGAAGTACAGAAAGTGACTACAGGATTTTTTTTTAGGTTTGTTACTTAAACCAAAGTAATTTGATTATAATTTCACTCATTACTGACATTTTATTTTTTTCTTTATATGTTTAAGGACTTCAGATATTTCAAATGATTTGTTAAAAAAATCATATATCAGTACATTTTCGAAAGAAATCAAGACTGAAGTAATATTTATGTCAACGAACTTGAAGGTATACATGAACTTAATTAATATAAAAAGCATGTGTGGCAAACAAAATATTTGTATACTTGTCTAGCCTTACGGACCACTTATAGTCCTTCAGACTACAAATCACAATTTTCCCATGCATTAACAAAGCACTTTATTCTATGAACTGTTAAAGTTTATGTCATCTATTTGATGCATGCCACTTAGTTTTTTTGTCCCCCACAGAATCACCCATAACCCTAACATGTATTAGATTTCCAGGGGAAGCTGGAGTCAGCCACAAAGAGAAATGGCTAATTCAAAACCGAAATGTTGAGCCAACAAAGAGATGTGAACTTTCTTGCTGTCAAAGCACCAGTATGAACACCTCCCATGTTTTGCAAGGTTAAATTACTTTTTTGCCAGTGGAGTCTGGTGGATTGCATTGTCTGCAGCTTCTTTCTGAAACAGCTCTCTGTCATTCCAAACAAAGAGTACAAAGCAACATTTTTGGTGCCAAAGTATGTTTTGGTACTGTCCCCTTTCACAGCTACTCACTGCTTTAGTTTCTTTCCTGGCTGGCGACGCAGCAGTAACATTATAGATGGTGAGCAAAAATGGATAAAGAGAAGGTTCTTTTGAACGCCAAGTTTGATTTTAAAGTTCTGCCAGATGGTTCTCTTGAGAAGACCAAAATCATTTGCATTTACTGTTGATGTGAACTGAGTTACCACCCTAGTACGTCCCATCTTAAATACCACTTGCTAACCAAGCACACAGCTGATGCAGAGAGCCCTCCTCCCCGTCACCAAAGGCAGACTATGCTGCATAGCTTTCAAAGGAGACGCTGAGAAATTCTACAAGCAACAAACTTTCAACAGCCATAGCTAAATGGGTGGCTACAGCTTGCAGACCGATTAACATTGTGGACGATGAGGGGCTACTTAAAATAATTCACATAGCATCCAACGACTGCATGATTTGCCTTTGAGAGCCACCAAGACACACAACTTGTATGAAGACAAGAAAGCCAAAGTGGAGGAGGCTTTAGGGCAGAACAACACGGTTGCACTCACCAGAGATTATTAGACTTCACTAAGTAATCGCAGTCACCTCAGGGTAACAGCACATTATTTTGCACCACAGTGGAAACTTGGGTCAATGCTTTGACTGTTATGAAGACAGCGGAGAGGCACTTCGCTAACAAGCTGCCCTAACATCTGAAAATGTCGAAATGCTTGTCTGTCTGAGCAACTGGTTCAGTGCAAAGAAACAAAAGTACTGTATGTGCTGTATGCTATAGTTCTTTTCTTTCTCCTTTGTGGTGTTTTAGTGTTCATGTCTTGTTACGAAAAAAGAAGAAGGAAGAAGGTTGGGTTGCTCAGCCTCTGCTGAATACAACAGCAGAGCAAGAGACACAAGTATAGTCAAACTGGTATATTCTAAGACACTGGAAGTATAAGCTATAGCCTGACTGCACTTTATAGTCCTAGTTATGTAGTGTGCTCTCCACAGTTACAGTGGGGCAAAAAAGTATTTAGTCAGCCACCGATTGTGCAAGTTCCCCCACTTAAAATGATGACAGAGGTCAGTAATTTGCACCAGAGGTACACTTCAACTGTGAGAGACAGAATGTGAAAAAAAAATCCATGAATTCGCATGGTAGGATTTGTAAAGAATTTATTCGTAAATTAGGGTGGAAAATAAGTATTTGGTCACCTCAAACAAGGAAAATCTCTGGCTCTCACAGACCTGTAACGTCTTCTGTAAGAAGCTTTTCTGTCCCCCACTCGTTACCTGTATGAATGGCACCTGTTTGAACTCATCATCTGTATAAAAGACACCTGTCCACAGCCTCAAACAGTCAGACTCCAAACTCCGCCATGGCCAAGACCAAAGAGCTTTCGAAGGACACCAGGAAAAGTATTGTAGACCTGCACCAGACTGGGAAGAGTGAATCTACAATAGGCAAGCAGCTTGGTGTGAAAAAATCAACTGTGGGAGCAATCATCAGAAAATGGAAGACATATAAGACCACTGATAATCTCCCTCTATCTGGGGCTCCACGCAAGATCTCATCCCGTGGGGTCAAAATGATCATAAGAACGGTGAGCAAAGATCCCAGAACCACACGGGGGGACCTGGTGAATGACCTGCAGAGAGCTGGGACCAAAGTAACAAAGGTCACCATCAGTAACACACTACAACGGCAGGGAATCAAATCCCGCAGTGCCAGACGTGTTCCGCTGCTGAAGCCAGTGCATGTCCAGGCCTGTCTGAAGTTTGCCAGAGAGCACATGGATGATACAGCAGAGGATTGGGAGAATGTCATGTGGTCAGATGAAACCAAAGTAGAACTTTTTGGTATAAACTCAACTCGTCGTGTTTGGAGGAAGAAGAATACTGAGTTGCATCCCAAGAACACCATACCTACTGTGAAGCATGGGGGTGGAAACATCATGCTATGGGGCTGTTTTTCTGCCAAGGGGACAGGACGACTGATCCGTGTTAAGGACAGAATGAATGGGGCCATGTATCGTGAGATTTTGAGCCAAAACCTCCTTCCATCAGTGAGAACTTTGAAGATGAAACGAGGCTGGGTCTTCCAACATGACAATGATCCAAAACACACCGCCCGGGCAACAAAGGAGTGGCTCCGTAAGAAGCATTTGAAAGTCCTGGAGTGGCCTAGCCAGTCTCCAGACCTCAACCCCATAGAAAATCTGTGGCGGGAGTTGAAAGTCCGTGTTGCTCGGCGACAGCCCCAAAACATCACTGCTCTCGAGAAGATCTGCATGGAGGAATGGGCCAAAATAGCAGCTACTGTGTGTGCAAACCTGGTAAAGACCTATAGTAAACGTTTGACCTCTGTTATTGCCAACAAAGGTTATGTTACAAAGTATTGGGTTGTATTTTTGTTATTGACCAAATACTTATTTTCCACCCTGATTTACGAATAAATTCTTTACAAATCCTACCATGTGGATTCATGGATTTTTTTTTCACATTCTGTCTCTCACAGTTGAAGTGTACCTCTGGTGCAAATTACTGACCTCTGTCATCATTTTAGGTGGGGGAACTTGCACAATCGGTGGCTGACTAAATACTTTTTTGCCCCACTGTACATGTGCGCTTTGTTTATTATATATATTTTTTATTTGTGTTTGTGGCTCCATGTTTTGATCCCACTTAGAAGCTAATGTGTTTTGTGAGCTTTAAATGTATCTAATGGTAAATTAGACAGTTACATTCTGTGGGAGTATACAAAAGTGTCCTTTCAGCATATTTTTAAGCACTCCTTTGAGGTGTTTTTCAAGATTATTCTTTATGGTATTTTTCATTGTTTTGGATTGTTGCAACAAAAATAAACATATCTTTGTATAAAGCAAGTATATTTGTCATCTCCAGTGTATTAGAAAAATGAAAAGTATCCCATTAAAGTACTTTTAGAACAGATTTAAAAATGTTGTAATCAATTTGCGATGAATCGTAAGTTAACTATTGATAACTATGTAATTAATAACGATTCAATTATTTAATCACAATTAATCGCATACTTTAATCACAATAATTGAGAGGATCCTGAGTAGCTGCATCACTATCTGGTACGGTGACTGCACTGTATCAGATCGCAATACCCTACAACGGATAGTGACAACAGCTGAGAAGATCATCGGAGCCCTCCATCATAGACACCTATCACACCCACTGCATCTGCAAAGCCACCAGCGTTGTGGAGGACCCTACGCACCCCTCACACACACTCTGTTGCCTTCTGGCAAGAGGTACCAGAGCACGTGGGCCCTCACTGCTTCCCCCAAGTTCTGTGTGGTGTCTTTGTTTTGTTTTTTTGCAATTTTTGCACACTTGTACTTTATGTAGTCCTGTCTTGATTGTCTGTTATATGTCATTTGTAGCACCATGGTCTTGGAGGAACGTTGTCTCGATTCACTGTGTACTGTACACATGGTTGGAATGACAATAAAGCCACTTGACTTGACTAATCGATTGACGGCTCTAGTTTTAACCTTCAATTCTTTTACTTCCTGCCCTTGTCTCCATCCTTCCTTTGAAGTTGCCTGCCCTGCTATGAGTTGTCTCCTGCTGTCGTTAGTTCAACCTGTTCCTAATTTGCTCCCTCTGTGCTTGTCATCCTTCAGGGTTCTGCATTTAGATCTATATCTGAGATTCGCAAAGTAGCAGCCAAAGATTTTAATATTTTCCTACATCATGTTTGGACTCAAAAATAAGAAAACAAATGTGTTAATACTAACAGTCTGTGTTAGCAGTAGTGTTGGTCAAGTTACTTGAAAAAAGTAATCTGTAACTAATTACTGATTACTTCCCCAAAAAGTAATCTCGTTACTTTACTGATTACTTATTTTCAAAAGTAATTAATTACTTAGTTACTTAGTTACTTTTTAAAAACACGATTTACAACCTGAATAGGTGATAAAGCGATAGATCTTTCAGCCCAATTCTACTTTTTCTACATAATCCATCATACAAAATGTAATCAAATGGAAAAGTCTCTTTTTTTATTAGTTTAGATCTTTTAACTTTGTGCATCAAGCAAAAATTTAATTATATGCAACATTCTCTGACTGGAAGAAATTAGTTTAACATTTAAACCTATTTTCTGTCAGGGTTCCTGGGTCGTTGACCCAGTGATTTCAGTTTGTTCATGTTCAGTTTAGTTCGCCACATTAATGTTCTCACTTCCTGTTTTTTCCCGTGTCAGCTTGTCTCCCGTGTCATTAGTCAGATTATGTTCAGCCCTGTACTCACCTGTTTCCAATCATTGTCATTATTCAACCTGTGTATTTAAGTTCCTCGGTTTCACCAGTTCTCTGTCGTGTCATTGATGTACATGTGATGATGTCGTTCCTGTCGTGTGTTCAGTTCAGTTCAGTTCAGTCAGCCAGCCATTTTCTACCTCTGTTCTGTTCATCCACTCCTTATAATAAACCTTCACCAGTCTTCACCTACCTGCGAGTCCTGCGTTTGGGTTCCTTCCTCCTCGCCTCCACACACCGCTGACAGAATTACATGACCCGTGCCACGAAGACACGTTTGGAACCCAGCGGACTCGGACCTCTATGAGCGGCAGGAGGTAGCGCTCTCCTTGTGGGCGGAAAAGCTCAAGGGGAGACGGCGGCTCTTCGCGGAGCGAGAGCACGTCTTCGAGGGCACTCGCTTGGCTCTGGGCGGGCCTCGGAGACGCCGCGTTCCCCCACTTGCTGCCTCACCTGCACCGGAGCATCTGCCGCGGAGAGTGGACGTTTCACGCCGCGCTTCGGCCGCTCCCTCTCTCGCCACTCCGCTCCACGCTCACACATCACCTGCCTCATTCACCGGACCTTCAACCTCGCCACGGCACAGCGGCTCCGCCTTCCACCTCGGCTCAACAGAGGCTCCCGTGCCAGAGGCTCGGACGTGTACCCCGCCCGCTTCCTCCTCCCGGAGAAATCTGCGCACACGCCGCCATAAAATGGACTATTTCCAGCAATTCCCGGTGGTGAGTTCCAGTGACTGTTTTCCACCCTCATTTGACTCTCCACGTAAACCCATCTCTCATTCATGGGATGTTTCCCTCCTGGAGGATTCTATGGACTGGGAAGAGTTTTTCTGCTCTGCTCCAAAGACTGTAAATAGTGGTGGCAGAAAAACCAGAACAATCTCCAATAAACCTGCCAGTAACACACACACACCGTCACTATTTCTACACCCATTATTCAGCCATTTCCCACCAGCACAGGGGCCCAGTCTACGCCCACACCAGTGCCAGCTCCCAGGAGGAGGGCAGCTGCGACCCAGTCTACCTCCACACCCGCTTCTGTTTCTCAGGTGGGGGTGACTGGTGTCCGGCCACCTTCCGTGCCTGTCCCAGCGCCCAGGCTGAGGGCAACCAGAACCCAGCTTGACCTCCCTGGAGGCTTGGAAGAGCTAACCGGTTCACCTGCTACGTCACCACTTCATCCACCTCCTGACCCAGCCTTTCACGCACTAGCTTTGTCCCTGGTTAGGCTGGCTGAAGTGTCCCCTGCTCAGGCACCAGCTTTACTAGCCCAGGCTGTAGCTTTATCTCCCTGTCTAGCCCAGTCTGTAGCTCAGCCATCAGCCACACCAACCTCAGCTCCGTCGTCAGCCTCGCCTGCCTCTGTTCCTCCCTTAGCATCTCCACTCCAGTCAGCTCCCTCACCTGCTGTTCAGCTTTCACTCCAGTCAGCTCCCTCACCTGCTGTTCAGCTTTCACTCCAGTCAGCTCACTCACCTGCTGTTCAGCTTTCACTCCAGTCAGCTCACTCACCTGCTGTCCAGTCTCCTGCTGCCCTCCAGTCAGTTCACTCATCTCTAGTTCAGTCTCCTCCTGTAGCTCAGTCTGCTCCTGTCCCCCAGTCAGTCCAGTCTGCTCCTGTCCCCCAGTCGCCCGTCCTCCAGCCTGTCCCCCAGTCGCCCGTCCTCCAGCCTGTCCCCCAGTCGCCCGTCCTCCAGCCTGTCCCCCAGTCGCCCGTCCTCCAGCCTGTCCAGTCTGTCGTTCACTCTTCTGTAGTCCAGTCTGCCGCCCAGTGCCCTGTAGTCCAGTCGCTTCCTGTTTCCCAGTCGCCTGTCCACCATCCCGTTCAGTTCCCGGACCTGCAGCCACAGCACCCAGAGCCAGCTGTGAGCTCTCCTGCTCCTCAGCCAGGGGTTTCCGCACCCGCTGGCCTGGCGCTCCTCAGCCAGGGGTTTCCGCACCCGCTGGCCCGGCCGCTTCCCTGCCAGAGGTCCCCGCACCTGCTGGTTCTGTCCTGTGTGTGCCAGGGGCTCCGGTGCCCACTGGTTCTGAGACCGTTTTCGCTGGAGGGCCCGAGGAGCCCGTCCAGCCTCATGCCTCGTCAGCTGGAGGGCCCGAGGAGCCCGTCCAGCAACCTTCCTCGTCAGCTGGGGGTTCAGGAGAACCGCACCAGCCTCATGCCTCGTCAGCTGGAGGGCCCGAGGAGCCCGTCCAGCAACCTTCCTCGTCAGCTGGAGGGCCCGAGGAGCCCGTCCAGCAACCTTCTTCGTCAGCTGGAGGGCCCGAGGAGCCCGTCCAGCAACCTTCCTCGTCAGCTGGGGGTTCAGGAGAACCGCACCAGCCTCATGCCTCGTCAGCTGGAGGGCCCGAGGAGCCCGTCCAGCAACCTTCCTCGTCAGCTGGGGGTTCAGGAGAACCGCACCAGCCTCATGCCTCGTCAGCTGGAGGGCCCGAGGAGCCCGTCCAGCAACCTTCCTCGTCAGCTGGAGGGCCCGAGGAGCCCGTCCAGCAACCTTCTTCGTCAGCTGGAGGGCCCGAGGAGCCCGTCCAGCAACCTTCCTCGTCAGCTGGGGGTTCAGGAGAACCGCACCAGCCTCATGCCTCGTCAGCTGGAGGGCCCGAGGAGCCCGTCCAGCCACCTTCCTCGTCAGCTGGGGGTTCGGGAGAACCGCACCAGCCTCATGCCACGTCAGCTGGAGGGCCCAAGGAGCCCGTCCAGCCACCATCTGCTTCCGCCTCGCCTGGCCCAGCCTCTGCTTCTGCCTCGCCTGGTCCGGCCTCAGACTCGGCCTCGGCTTCTGCGTTGCCTGGTCCTACAGCTGCTCCTCAGTCTCTGCCGGCTCCCGAGCCGCCTCCTGCAGCTGCTCCTCGGCCGCCTTCTCCTCGTCGCCGGCGCGGTCGACCACCGGACCGCCTGAGTGGCCGCCGTTGCCTTCCGCACGGCCGGCCCCCGGACCGCCTTCGCCTGAGTGGCCGCTGTTGCTTTCCACACGGTCGGCCTCCCGAACCGTGTTCACGTCGCCACTGCCTTCCGCACGGTCGGCCTCCCGAACCGTGTCCACGTCGCCGCCGTTGCCGTCCGCACGGTCGACCCCCTGAACTATCTCTTCTCGACCGCCGCAGCCGCCCACCGGACTGGCTCAGTGGTCGCTGCTGCCTTCCACGTGGCCGCCCACCTGAACTGTCTCGTCTCGGCCTCGGGCCACGTGGCCGCCCACCTGAACTGTCTCTGTGTGGGTTCCGTCCCTCCGTCCTGGGCCCCCTCCGCCCGCCCTGTTCTGGTTCTTTTTCTTTTGGCCGTCGGGTGCCGGCCTTTGAAGGGGGGGGTACTGTCAGGGTTCCTGGGTCGTTGACCCAGTGATTTCAGTTTGTTCATGTTCAGTTTAGTTCGCCACATTAATGTTCTCACTTCCTGTTTTTTCCCGTGTCAGCTTGTCTCCCGTGTCATTAGTCAGATTATGTTCAGCCCTGTACTCACCTGTTTCCAATCATTGTCATTATTCAACCTGTGTATTTAAGTTCCTCGGTTTCACCAGTTCTCTGTCGTGTCATTGATGTACATGTGATGATGTCATTCCTGTCGTGTGTTCAGTTCAGTCCAGTCCAGTCAGCCAGCCATTTTCTACCTCTGTTCTGTTCATCCACTCCTTATAATAAACCTTCACCAGTCTTCACCTACCTGCGAGTCCTGCGTTTGGGTTCCTTCCTCCTCGCCTCCACACACCGCTGACAATTTTCTGCACATTTCAGCATATAAAATAAAAATATTTTTTGTGTTTACACTCAGTCTTTCACAAAGATGCAAGTAAAACACAGCAGAAAATAAATAAAGTCAACGACTAGCGGTCCTTTTGCTCTATTTTCACCTGTATAGCAGGAGTGGGGTAGGCGGAGGTTTACCCTGGTGCAGGTGTGCCGCAGCGGTCAGTTGAAGAATCTGCGAGTTTCTCTGTGAGTTTCCTATTACGTCGTAATGCACTCGGCGCTTGCTCGAAAGTTTAGGGGGTTTTTTTTCGCTGTAAAGAGAAGTTTTCTTCCCACGCAGTGAACAGCGGACACTAATGTTTTTGTCACTTTTTATGGAATTAAACTCAAAGTAAGGTCAGTACTTCCACACTTTAAACGCTGCACGGTCATACTCTCTCCCACAATCGATATATTATCCATTGTTGATCTGCACACAGCTGTTGCCACGAACGTTGCACTCGCTTACGCCATTGTCATGAGACACTCTCGCAAGAAAATCACGGTTTTATTAACACAGTAACGCAGCGTGCTTACGGGAAAGTAACAGTAATCTAATTACCTTTTTTGCAATAGTAATCCCTTACTTGTTACTTGAAAAAAGTAATCGGATTAACGCATTACTGCCCATCTCTGGTTGGCAGCACATAAAACTGATCAGGTACTCAAAAAGGACCTGATGAAAAATTAAATATCATTGGTAACAATAAAATCTTCATGGACAATTAATACATTTTAGTAGTCGTGCAGCGACACACCAAACATCACTGACACTACTAATGCCCTCTAACAAAGGGGTGGGGAATTCATTTTCCAGAGAAGCCACATGACAAACTGGGACTGTTATGAAGTGCTGAACAAATAAGATGAAACCAGTTCTGCTCATTACTAATTTTATCTCTTTATAAACTTATCGGTGTGGCCCTCCACAACAGTTCCAGTTTGTCATGTGGCTCCTTGGAATAATGAATCATCCACTCCTGCTCTAGCATCTTTATAAAGGTTGACAGAACCAGAGTCCAGTCTCTGTATTACTATGCTTCATGTAATCATTTAATTATTAAGATGATGTTCCATCAATACTTATATTTGCAATAATGATTGTTACTATTCGAACTGCCTTTATTTATTGTCATTTTAACCATTATCCATTGTGATGCTCTTTGTTCACGAATGAAAGCCTGAATAACAATAATGGGATAATTCACATTATTTCATAATTTTTAAGTACAAAAAATCCTCTCTTCTTCTCCTTCTCATCTTATCCCTAGCCCTTCCTGCCGCTCTCATGTTAGTTGCCGAATCCACATTAATAAAGTAGAAATAACCAAAAATAAAATCCTAAAAATTAGCTTTAAGGGGGGGAAAAAAAAGATTATTTTGATTTATTAACCTCAAATGTAGGTCGCTGTGTTCAACTCCAACTCCTGCTGACTGGGCTTGGACAACACACACAGCAGCCATGTGGGAGCACATTTGAATATAACTATTGTGCTTAAGTACAAGTGTTGAGGGGACTGTGCTTCTGTGTGTGTGTGTGTGTGTGTGTGTGTGTGTGTGTGTGTGTGTGTGTGTGTGTGTGTGTGTGTGTGTGTGTGTGTGTGTGTGTGTGTGTGTGTTGAGAGGTTTAAAAGGAAGGAAGAGGTGCCAAGTCAGCAGATAAAAAAGGCAAAAGAGGGGAAAGTTAAGAGATATTCTGGGAGAGAGGAGCAAGCTAGGGAAAGAGTGACCTACAACAAGAGGGAAAATGAGTGAGAGAGAGGGAGAGAAGGCAGGAAAGGTAAAAATAGAAAAAAAGAAGAGAGAGGACGGCGGGGAGCAGTCTAAACCAGGGATTTGTTGGTTTCTACCAAACTCGAGTCAACACACTCACTCACAGATGAAGAGAGCCTGTTTCATTTTGCCACCACATCCAACCCATGCATCGCTGCCACTGAGGTCTGCTCTTTGTGGTATGTGTGTAGCTGTGGTGTGCTCAGATGCTATATAAAAAGAACAGACCCACTTCAGTCGATGGGCTCAAATCTTTCAGTTGCTACAAGTAATGTGTTTGCTAGAACCACAACACAACACAACACAGCACACACACACACACACACACACACACACACACACACACACACACACACACACACACTTTTTTCTTTGCCTTTGCACTCAGAGTTTTTGACTCTAATCAGCAATTTTCAGGATTCTGATAATGTTCGCTACACTCAGGCTAACAGTGATGTAAGTGTCTGTCTGAAACTTTTATTTTGGTCACAATAACAAAAAAAAGATGGAACATGTTTTACTGGCACTGCAGCAATCTGGAGGAAAGGAGTAGACTGAGGGCAGTGTGGTTATGAAATGTTTTTACCCTCTTGTGGAGGAAACTGCAGTTGTGATCAGATGAGATTGATCAGGTGTTCTGAGCGTGTCCTACCAGAAGGAGGCCCTGGGCTCTCCCCAGGGCACGCTGGATAGGCTAAATCTTGGTTGGGTATGCTTGGTCTCTGGTGTCTGGTCAGAGCAAGGTCTGGGCTTCCCTGCTTAGGCTGCTTTCCCCACAACCCAGCCTCAGATAAGCTGTTGGTGACTGACGGACGGACGGACGGACGGTGAACTGGTATTTCACCATTTCCTGCTTTTTTCAATTACACATAATGAGCATCACGGTATTGCTAAGGATTTTTAATTTCTAACATAATAAATAGTGAGTTAGAAGACATTCTTTTATCTTTTTCCTCTCCATTTAATTTTGTTTTTCAACCACAGTAAATCCGCTCTGTTGTGTAATGAGTTAGAAATGTTTAGACTGGGTTTAGTTTGCACCTTCCACCGTTGGGCCTGTGTTATTTTTAGCTCATCTCTCTTATAATGAACACAAATCTTGATGGATGGATTCTGATTTTTGGCAGCCTTGAGCCCGAGAACCTTCTGCTTGTTGATGATACAAAAGGTCATTTATTGTTGGAATGCTTAGCTTCCAAAATCTAACCAGAATATGTGCGTGTGTGTATTTTGGTGTATGCATGTTCTCATGTGTGTTCTCATGGAGCAGATTGCAGTATAATCTCCTGTTGATCCGTTTTTCCCGACTGTTATTTCCCACATTAAAATAATGCTCATTAATTACATTTAGATTTTTCATAACTGTCAGTGTCACTCACTTTCATCCATTTAGGGTTTACACTAATATCTTTTTAATTAAAAAGAGGAAAGACACTGAAGACCAGCAGTGTTGCAATGATCCGAACTCTCTTGAATATATATACATCATAAAGGACTACTTTTTTAGGATTCAAGAGGTGTAGATAAGAAAGTATTTAAATATATGATATGTCAGCTTAATACCGCTGAAGGTTTAACAGTATTGGTCAGTTAAGCTGGTTGGTTGTAATAGTAGATGGGTAAGAGGTGGAAACAAGAAGGTAATAATATGAAAGTAATAAACAAGTAATAGCATGTAAAAAAAAAATTGGGTTTAGCTGATTAACACTGTGCTAGCATTTATGTAAGCGGGTAATCAGGAACAGAAACAAACAATTAGCAATAGCATTGTGTTATATATTCATAATACTGCCATAACTTGGTAGTATTAATGCTGCAAAATCTTTATCTGGAAATGGTGCAAAGTACAAAACTACAAGTTTCCATCCAATTCCATCCTAATAAACTTTTAAAACAAATATCAGTTAAAGTGACTGTAACTGTAACTGAACCCAAGCGCAGTACCCAGAGCGGAGGCAGAGACTTCTACAGTCAGAAGCATGAAATATAAGGCCTGGTTACCGACGTAGAGTAGTTGACGAACTGGAAAGAAGAGACATCAGCGCATATCTTAAATCTCCAAGCCTAATGTGCTCAGTCAGCTCCAGGCGGTAGAGGGTGTGGTGCCCCTGCCCATGGGCGGAGACCAGGGAAGTTCAGGAACCTAGTTTCCAGCCACTCATCCAGACCACAACATTAATCTCATAATTCTGGCTTTTTCCCAGAATTCTGAGGTTAAAGTCAGAATTCTGACTTTTTTTCTCTTTTCTCTTTTTTCTGGAAAAATAAAAAAAGACATGTCCACTTTTTTTCCGGTGGCCCTAAACTTCTTCCATACATATGGACCAAAGTAGTGGATTGAGTGAGCTCTAATTGACCACTCCCCACTGCCAGTTTAGAGACTGCCCACTCAATTGCGGCAGTGAGAGACAATAAATAAAAAGAACACAATTAAATGAATCTTAGTTCACTCTTATGGTTGTTATTTTATTACGACAGATCAAATCTCCAGTAATTAGTGTAAAGAAGCACAAGCAAACTGGCAGCTGGCATATCGAGTGAACTGGGAAAAGTGGTAAAGAAATACCGCGAGATGTGACTCATCTCTTTTCTGAGCTTTAATATTAGTGAAGCTTCTCCAGCTCTTTAAAACATGAGCTTTAGTTTTGTTATGTCATCATAATGTAAAAGCTAAGCTTTAACTCAGGAGGCCAGCAGGGGAAAATATTAATTTGCATGTTTTGTGGGTTGCACAACATGTAAACAAACAAGGACGCTAGAAAACATATGACTCACAGTGTTGGGCAAGTTACTTTGAAAAAGTAATTAATTATAGTTACTAGTTGCTTCTTCAAAAAAAGTAACTGAGTTACATGATTCTAAAAGTAATTAATTACTTGAAAAGTAAATACTATGTTACTTTAAAAAAATGTTTAATCCTCTGAGGTCCACGGTGAAATTGGCCATTTTTAACTACTTTTGATTTTCACTCCACATTTTACCTTTAAAAACTATTTCCTTTGCCTTGTTTGGTATCATCCTTTTCAGCACAACCTCATGTGTCTGAATTTACAGTTATGTTTTCATTTTGACATAGTGCATTAGCACAATTGATCTAAAATCAGACAAAAACATAAAATCCGAGTAGAAAAAGTTATATTTTTTTATTGTAACGACCACAAACTTGTTTATTGAATCATACTTCATACCTTTAAATGCAAATATAAATTGTCAATTTTAAAATCATACGCACAAGTTTTGCAAACAACAAAGTTATTTGCAGCCATTTACCTTTTATCCTTTTTTAACAACCATTTCAAACTATTTACAGAACAATCAGCTGTTCTGCATTCAATAAGATGCCACAAATTATTTGTGCCACTTCAAAAAAATTATTTCTGTCCATTATAAAGGAGAACATCACAGCCTGATATCATTTTTGACTGGTCAATATGGTGCATTTTTCCACCAACACGACTCTGGTTGTACGCGGCCTATCAACACAATTTATAAACTGCTAAATATCACCTTGTTGCTTTGTCTTTAAGTGGTCATGTGATTGACTTACCACGACTGCTTTATTCTTCCTCAGTCAAACAGCAGCACTCATGCGATTGTTTTGCCCCCTTAGCTCCAGGTGTTGTGCCAAAAAGTGATCGTCTACCAGAAAGGGATAACCGCACACGCAGCTGCTTAAAGTAGCACCGAGATTACTTACGTAGTCAGCTACTTCCGTGCAACTAATATAAGGTGCGGTAAGCTGAACACAGCTTTAACAGTCTGTTTGCTGAAAAATAGTAATGCGACCGCACCGCATTTTCTTGTTAGTAACGGTAACAGCGTTGTAACGATAGGAATAGTAATTAGTTTGATTACTCGTTACTGAAAAAAGTAACGCTGCTACTTGCAGCGTTATTCCCGTTATTCCCATCACTGATGACTTGTAGCTCAAGTTAAGGAAGTAGCCGAAGAACATGTAATGTGGAGGCTAAAAAACCAAATCTTTAAAGGAGGAGAAAAGAATTAGGCTAGAAACAAACCAACATCCTGTGAGATAATAATATTACTCTAATATGCGCCACAACTGTGGATCATTTGTGTCTGCTTGTTGTGGATTAATACAACTTTTAAATCTGTGTAAAGGAAAAGCTATGATTTGTGCATCCTACAAAAGGACTGCAGAAGATTTGTGAACACAGTGTCAGTTGCTAAGTTTTACTTAATTAAAGTCACACAAATAAAGTACTTTTCAACATCTTGCTGTCCATTTGCGGTTTGTTAAAACCAAGGCACAGTGCCATACTGTGACCAAGCTTTCTTAGCACGAACCCTCCCCTGAAGCTTATACGGAAACCTTTTTTTAAAAAGACTTCATCATTCAGCATTTGTCAATTAGCTCCAGCAGCCAAAACAAGATGAGAAGAAGAGAATGCTTCTCGTGTTGCGTGGTCCTGAAGTCATTTTTTCCATCATTTTATAGACTTCTCCATTTTTTGATCAACTAATTTTGGCAGGATGGCTGATAACACATTTTCTTTGGTGTGACAAACTTTAAGAGATCCTGATGCTCAGCTACAAATATAAACCAGCTTTTTCTAATCCAGATGTAGTAAATGGAGTGAATGACAAGAACAGGAAAAGAAAAACAGAAACAGCAATAAAGGAAGTGTGTGTGTGTGTGTGTGTGTGTGTGTGTGTGTGTGTGTGTGTGTGTGTGTGTGTGTGTAAGCCTTACAGATGTTCACATTTGAACTCAGACTCATTAGCCTCATATCAACTAAACATCAAGGAGCTGAAACACAGTGAGTCACTGCAGACAAAATAACATCACTGAGTTTATTGTGACTCACATGCTTGTTTCAGCTTACTTTTGATATATTTCCAGTAATTTTATAATCCACTTAAAGATGACTGACTTTTTAACGTGTGTAACGGCATGTGTGCAGTACTTCTTTAAAATATGAGGTAACTGGACAAGTGGGGGACAAAAAAAAGTATCTCAGTGGTGTTGGTTCATCACTTTCTGAAATCGATGGAATTATGAAGACCAGAAAGCACCATCAGATTTTGATCCACCATGCAATAACATCTGGCAAACATCTGATTTACAGTGCCTTCACTTTTCAGTATGAACACTGATACTAAATGCCACTGCAGTAAAAAGACAGAAAAAGACACAGTGGAATACTATCAGCTATGGCCTGGTCTCTCTAGAGCACAGACTTCAAGAAAACTGCAGCAGTGTGAGGTTATCTTGACAGAGAACATGAACAAAAGGCAGCTAGCATCCAAAGAAGAGCTTTGGAAAATCTTTCAAGAAGGCTGGAGAACTGATCCTGGAAACTGCTTGAAGAAATTACAGGAAAGCTTGCCTTTCAGGCTGTGTTGAAGAATTAAAGTGATCACACCAAATATTGATTTCTGAGCTCATTATAATTGTACTGTACTCAGTTGTACTGTATTTCCATATGTTTGATTGACCAAGACCAGAAAGAGCACACATATAAAAACTCTGCACTGGTTTCCTGATAGCTTCAGAATAGATTTCAAGATTCTTTCACTCTTTGGTTTTTAATTATTAGAAAGACTTTTATGCTATTAGCATATTGTAACCCTTGTGTCTTCAGGTCAAGGATTTTTAATTGTTCCCGAAACCAGACCTCAAACTCATGTAGAGACAACTTCCTGTTACTGTACGCCACATCTGTGGAACAGGCTTTCTGAAAATCTGAGAACAGCAAAGAATGCTGAAGCTTTTAAAACCAAACTCAAAATGCACTTTTTTGCCTTGGCTTTTATTTGAGTTCATTTTATTTCTACTCTTTTACTTCTGTTCACACCTGCTACCTTGTTCTAATTATGTATTGTACTTTTTTTTTTTACCCTCTTTTCATTATTTATTGTTTTTTTAACCATGTTATTTATTATTTCGTTAATTTATTTAATATTTTTTACCAGGCTTTTCTATCACTAATAGCACTTCCCCAGTTTTTATTGTTTCACGTGGTGGGCTCAGTACTGATTTGCAGATGTGTGCATGACTATATATGCATGAGTTTTTTGGGATGATGTCTTGCTCTGTAAAACATTTTAAGCTGTAAAGTGTCAGGAAAAAGGCGATATAAATAAAGTTTTGATTGAGCATTTTCCCCAAACAACAGAAAAACAAAATGCAGAGGTAATGGAGGACAACTCAGAGTACTATATAATAAAGAGAAACCAAACAAAGTACTCATTATTTCAGTTTGGACCAAAGGGAAGAACAGACTGACAGACATCCATCGATCCAGACTGCTAGCATAACTACGAAATAACTATACTGCACTTTAATAAGGTTATATTTCTGTAATCTTCAAAGATTGCTTTAAATAACAGGTTGCTTTCCCAAAAATGTGCAACACAAACAACTACAGAGCCTGCTTCTCATTAACCTTTTACTTGAATGTGTGCTTTCCTTTTCTGCTGGTCAGGACAGACGCACATTCACACACACTCACAGGGACATACTGATCTGAGGCAGAGGAAAAACCTTGTTTCACAGCAGCTAATGGCTTTAATAACGTATGTTGGTACGAGCTGGTGTGTGAGAGACACCAAAGCACTTCGCAAAGATTGCAGGCAGCTGCTGGGAAAATACCTACACACAGACACACATACATGCACTCATCGGGGCCTTTGAACAACCAGATGTGGCTGTGCGGCAGGTTGTGAGCATCAGTGCACCAAAAACAGGGTGAGAGGAGGGCTGGGTCTGAAGCATAACCAGTTAATGGAATACAGATTTTCTCAACCTGCTTCAGCCTGAGGACACACACACACACACACACACACACACACACACACACACACACACACACACACACACACACACACAAACAAACAAAAAAAAAGAGTGTAGTTGTCTTGAACACAACTACTAAAGTTTCTTAGTAGTAGTTTTTTTTAGTAGCAGTAGTATCTAGTATCTGTTTTTACTGTGGTATAATCCTCCTTCATATGCACCTAACATTTATTTGTTAAAGTGTATGTACCCTGCCTAATGTCTTGCCTCCCTCTGTGTAATTCCTGCCATGCTACCTTTTGGTCATAACATCACTTGCAGCCTATTTTGTTCTGACTGAGGCCCAAATTCAGTCTTGGGGAGGCTGAACATATACTAGACAGACCAGAAATTGTCACTTTGCAAACAGATTCAGAGATCTCCATCAGGGGAAACTGAAACTGTGGAGTGACATATCTGATGGATGCATATGCACCCTGTTAGCTACACCTGTTTACCTGCATATTAATACAAATATCTAATCAGCCAAATACATGGAAGCAACTCAGCAAGCAGAAATGATCACCTGCTGAAGTTCAAACTGAGTAGCCGAATGGGTCAGAAGGGTGATTTAAAGTGACTTTGATTGGTCTGAATATTTCAGAAACTGCTGATCTCCTGAGATGTTTCTACATAAACATTTTTAGGGTTTACAGCGAATCATATGAAAAAAATAAAACAGTGAGTGCTATACTCTGACTGAAAATGGCTCGTAATTGTCCGAGGTCAGAGGAAAATAGCCAGCGTACTTTAATCTGATAGAAAGGCAACAGTAATTCAAGTAACCATGTGTTACAACCAAGGTATGCAAATGAGTGCACAACCAGCAGAAGCAGATGGGCTAGCAGCAGAAGACCAGTCTGGGTATCAGACCTGTCAGCTAAGTGCAGGAAACTGAGGCTACAGTTCACACAGACTCATCAAAACTGGCAAACAGAAGACTGAAAACTAGCTGCCTGCTGTGGTAAGTTTTTACTTCTGCTGCCACATTCAGATGGTAGGGTCAGAATTTGGTGTAAAAAAACATGAACGCATGGATCCATCCTGCCTCATATTAAAGACTCAGGCTGGTGATAGCAGTGTAATGGTGTCGAGAATCATTTAAATATCCCACAGCACAAGTATTGTTCCTGACCATGTCCATCACTTCATGACCAGTGTTTCCATGTTCTGATTGCTCCTTCCAACATGATAACACACCATGTCACAAACCTCAAATCATCTCAAACTGGTCCGTTGAATATTACAATAAGTTTGCTGTATTCAGATGTCTTCCACAGTCACCAGATCTCAGCGTCTCTGGGAAGTGACTCACATCATGGATCTGCACAAATCTGCAGCAACTATCATGTCAGAATGGACCAAAGTCTCTGAGGAAAGTTTCCAGCCCCTTGTTGAATCTGAGCCATGCATAATTAGGACTCTGATCTGAACTTCCTCTATCTTTCACAACTTTCTCACTGCTTAGATGTGTTGTTACAGTACCTCCTGATACCTAGAAAGAAATTTCACTTCTAAAGATGTATTTTTATTTTATGGTGAAGTTTCTGGGCTTTCAAGTCACTTTCACCCAAAAGAGAGAAACCTGGATTTCCTCTTACCTCTCTGCAATTTTGGACATTTGTCTAAGAGTTAGCATTTGTTTAATTGTTTGATTTTATTACAGCACCATGGACACCCAGAATTAGAGCTGCAATATATAACAACAAAAGCTGAGTCCAAATTTCCTTAAAAAAAATCTTGTTAGCTTTTAAGTCTGAAAATAAACAGTTTGAACAGGCGATAAAAATTTCTTCTAAGCTCGTTATCGTTTCCTGCAGCGAGTCAGCAAGCAGCAGCACACCTTTGGGGGAAACTTGGCAGAAGTGATGAGGAAGGTGTGAAGAAGAGAGAGGAAAGGAAAGAGAGAGACTCCCTTTGGGTAAATTTTCACCTCTGATGAGGAAGGAGGGTGAGAAAAGAAGAGGGAACAACTGAAAAAGAAAGGAAGAGAGGGAGAGGTGGAATGAGTTCATGGAAACCTGAAGACTGAGCAGAATCAAAAGCAGCAATGTGAGCTGATAATTTGATCTCTGCCAGGGAATTATTTATTTCCCCTCGATTACTGTGTTGTTGTTAAGTTGTCAGAGGATAATCATCCAGACTGTTCACCTGAGTGGAAAACTGTGTATTAGACTCTAATAACAAGGCGACATCTTTCACACAAATAAACATATTTTTCCACATAAGCTCCTGGCTGTGAAATGTTCCGTATATTTCTGCCATTTACAAAGGCGTCTGCTGCTCCGAATCACTGAGGTTTGCATGATGGAAACCGAGCAGTACTCTATGAGAGAGAGATAATGTTAATAGCACATTATCTTTAAATGGGTATTAAATTGTATTCTTTATATAGTAAATAATATTTTGTTCAACTGTGTATTATTGTAGCCATACCACAGATACCACGCAGAGCAAAAAGGACCGATTAATGACCAGCTGATTACTGAAGTCCCCTTTGGAAGCTTCAAGATGTCATTTCCGCCATCACCATCTTTGCAAGGGGTGGATGTGACTGTAAACCTGCACACTTACTGGCTAACAACTTACACCCATCCATTTTCTTCTGCTTATCCGGGGCCATGTCGTGGGGACAGAACCAAAGACCTCCCTCTCCTTAGCCTCAGGGGAACACCGATTCATTCGCAGGCCAGCCAAGACATGTCATTTCTCGAGCATGTTCTGGGTCTGCCCTGGGGAGTCCTCCTGGTGGGACATGAGTGAAACACCTAACCCATCCTAGTCAGATGACAAAATCACCTCTACTGGCTCCTTTCGATGTGTAGGAGTAGCTGCTCTACTCTGAGCCCTCCTCAAACGACTTAACCCCACACTCCTCTCATTCTTTTGATCACGTCAAAGCATAAAACCGATATTCTTAAATGGCCATGACAGCAGTCGGCTGTGACTCAGAGGTTAGAGCGGTGGTCTCTTACTTCTCTTGCTCCTATTTGCATGCTGAAGTAGAAATTAATGAGTAGCCCCCAATGCATCAGTATCTGAGTATGTGATTGCTAGATTTTTTAGAAAGAACTTAGGTATAGAAGTAAGCACTTGTGTTAATGAGTCTCATAATAAGAAATTGCTTTGACTGCTATAGTACCAGTCCATTTACCATTTGAACCCTCCAAAGGAATTTCGAAATGGCCGCAGTTCTGCAGTGGAAATCGTTACATGTACTCAGACTCTTCCACAAACGCCCAAGAATCCAAGTAAAAGCTCTGCTATGCAAAGAAAAGAAACACATCCAGGGCAAATCCAGTAACACTTCCACCTTTGCTGGAACTCTTCTAAGAAAATGCCAAGCTACATTATTTGTACTAGTTACAATTAAATATGATGTAGATGATTTGCAAGTCAGTGTTTTGGAAACAGGTTGTAAAAGATTAATTTTATGGCACGACTGTGTAGTTCTATAGTCTTTGGCTTTAAAGTTAGAGCTATTTAACTATTATACAACCAGCGACTGTAGCTTCATGGTGTGAAAATGTAGTTTTGTACTATATTAATGTGCTTCTACTGAAGGTCCATGTAGCTCTACATTATCACAATGTAGTTCTATTTTGTCACTCAATACTTATAGCACAAAAATACAGCTCCACTGTAAGGTACAGTAATTTGGTTCTGTGTCTTGACTTTTACTCTTTAGGAACTGATTATGGTCTATGTGATGATAATATATAGATTTAGAGAATTGTATTATAGTGTGATGATATAATTAGATATAATTTAGGTGTCAAGATCATAGTTTTATTGTACACTGATGCATTGCCATAGGGTGAACATTTTTTCTTAAATTATGGATGCATTTCCACAACATGATAATTTGGCTCTAAGTAATAGCGTGGTTGGTATGATAAAGCAATACTTTAATATGATCCATGATTTTGTTAGTTAAGCTTTTGCACACCTGACAGCTCAGTCGATGACTGAGCTGGTCTGTTTCAAAAGTCTATTAAACCACGGACAAAATTAAAGGCTGAAAAGCATCTGTGTGTGTGTACGTGTGAGTGTGTTATGCGAAGCCCATATGAGAGCTCTAATAGAGAGGAGTGTGGGATCAAAGGGCTCTGCGGCCGCTGTGGTCTGGTTCACCACCGATACTGACGTCAGCACCGAGGGCGATGGCAGAGAGGGCTGAGAGAGGGGATACAGCAGGTGAGGACTACCCAGGCACTTCGTCATCACATGCACACAGCTACAGCTTGAGTCTATGTGGTTTTCATTCTGAGGAGGGGAAGGTGGGATAACACTAAAAAGTACATCCTACTGTATTTATGCATCGGGATTCAGTATTTTATTTGTAATGTGGATAACTCACACAGGAAAGGAGACTTTAAGCAATTTTCTACTGTATATTACACATCTGCAGTCCACAGGAAGCATGTCTGTAGAACAGGAAAGCTATTAAAATTATTTATGCTTGTCCAAAACTTTTAGATTCACTGGTTTTCAGCTTTGTTTAGGCTCATTTATGATGTATTCTGGGAAGTCTGGTCTGCCACTGGTTTTGGTTTGGAGTCTGCACGTGGAACAGCTCAGTTTGCAAGAACATCTGGAAGGCTGGGTGACCAGTAACTCTCCATTCCATATAAGGGAGACCAAAGGGGTGGGGGGCATAAAAATGCACTCAAACCCCTCAAAGAGACGTCCAGTGAAAATACACACTGGTACATTCATATATTTCACACACACACACACACACACACACACACACACACACACACACACACACACACACACACACACACATAGTGCTGACCACAGGTGGCTGCTCAGGACTAGAAAAAAACAAAACAAAAAACTCAGCCTATTTTAGATCCTGTCAATCTGGGCCTCAGGCACGCACACACACACACACACACACACACACACACACACACACACACACACACACACACACACACACACACTCTCTGCTCATTGACAGATGCACAGAATGCCCATCACTACAATCTGATACACAGCATTCAAGAATTCTCAAAAATAGCAATAAACTTCCTCCAAAAGAGCCAATCAACAGCCAACCAGAGAGAGAAATGAACCAATCCTGTTGTGATTCTATGTAAGTTAAGGCCTTAAAATATCCGCTCGAAAAACTGCTCACATAGATGAACTTTGCTATAATAACAAAAAATGAGGTGAAATTGAGTACAGATATAGATTTGGACATGTTTTGCTTAGCTTAGCACAAACATTGATTACTTTTAACATTATCATACTATAAAAGAGAGATCTAGCACTGCAAAGAATCCTAAATTTAAATCCAGAGAAGAACTTCACAACAGGAAACAGCAGTGTAAGAAGTTAAGAAGAAAAAAACATAGTTAGAGGCAAATTCTGAAAACTCTGTAAGCAGTTTTTTTAAAATAATATTTTACAGGCAAGTCTATATATATTCCCTGATAACCCGATAACTTTTTTTTTAAACTGCCCAATTAAGTGACCATTACCAAGGTGCCAAGTGAGAACATTTGCTTTTAGAAAAGCTTTTTTTCGAAGAGCAGATCAAAAATTGCCAGACCCTCTTTATCAGCAGTGAAAACACAGGTGCAACACCTGAGAGGAAAGTGCATCTTTAGTGCTCCACTTGTTTCCTAGTTGAGTGTTAAAGACAGAGGAGTGTGCACTTGTTTGTCCATTACAGACAGATATCTGTGGTGAGGGGTGTGGAGCACTGGGTGAAATATTGTTAAATATAGGAATGATTCAACATCTGCATCCTCTTTTGAGAAAAACCAAAAGGGTAGGCCTCACTGGATTGTTCAAGATGACACTTGTGTTTCCAACACTGAAGCTCAGTCATGCTGGCAAGACATGTGAAAGCTAAGTTTGCACTTGACCTTTAATTGTATAAAAAATGAATGTCTTCAAGCATAAACTGTGTATACTTATATAAAACAGGCAGCGAGAGAACATTTTCCATCTTCCAGTCTGACCCTCAATTCTTTGAACCAATATTCATAACACCTAATAAAAATCATCTTTATTAGCTTTAACCTACTGCAGAGAGAAGGAAACCAGAATGTTGTTGCGGTTCCTGCTAGCCACCAAGAGAGGTCATAAAAGGCCAGAGATCAATAAGTAAACCGTTACAGGCAAGAGCTGATTGAGGGTTGTGAGAGTGTTCGCTCCAACAAATAGCAACAGAGAGAGCACGCATCCTGCTGAATGGTGACCAGATGGGGACAAAAATGTGTGTGCAGTTTGTGTGTGTGCCACAAGTTGGGTTCCAGTTGCCATGAGCGTCTCTTTGAAGGAATAACTGCTTTGAAAAGAATTCAAATGGGAGACGGAGATGATGACGGTGCACTGTACGGTGTGGCTTGCGGGGTTTGTGTGCGATTGGTCGTGCATTTATGCACGCGCCTGTTAGCTTGTATTTGTGTTTGTTACGTCGACCGTGAGTGTGTGTCAGAGCGGGGTTGACGTCAGGTGCAGCACAGGTGGGCAGCAGGGGGAAGGGATGAAAAGGTCTGCAAAATAAACACACCTGATCTCCGTGGACACATAACGGTAACAGCAGAATGTACTGCCGCAGCCTCGCTCGCCTCGTCTCTCACAGTGAGATCATTTTAGTTTGTTTTGTTGTGTTTTTGTGCTGCCGTTTTAAACCAGCGTTAGCATCGCTGGAGGCCAGAGTGTTCATCACATCCACAACAGGAAAGAGCTGAAGTTAAGTTTTCTTAAGAGTCTGACATCCAAAAAAAAGTAAAGTTTATTTGGTGTCTGAGGAAATGCTGTAAGCTTATTTAAATCTGGGCTGATCCTAAGGGGACGGAATATTTACATGCGATTTCTCTGTAATTAAACTAAAGCTGAACAGACCAGCCAATCAACAGCTGGTGAAAATGTCAAGGCAGGGTTGGGCCCTCTCATGCTTCTACATCAGTCAGTAATGTTTTTTTTTCCACTGCCTTCTCCTTTTAAAATTCATGAAACCATTGCAGTTTTGGGTCTACATGCAACCTGACCAGCCATGGTAATAGCATGGCTCATAGGACGGCAATGTTGATCTGCTGGTCAGTCTGCCAGTGTGATCCTCACTGGAATAGATGAACAACTGTTGGACCAATTAATCAATCAAATGTACACACACCCATGGTCCTAAAGCAGGAATCCTACTAACTTTGGTAATAGTCTGATGTCTAACACCACCTGCAGATTTCCACCTGTCCAGGGGATGTTCATGAATTTTTGGACAAGGCGCATAATTATCAATGTCTGTGCCTACTGCACAATAATAATTCTGGAATAATTCTGCAGGCTTCTTGAAGGACATTCAAAGCTCTTCTTTGGATGTTGACAGCCTTTTGTTCTGTCCGGTGTCAAGATGATTTCCCGCTGTTTCAGTACTGTTGATGACTGGGCCCTTGGGAAGGCCAATTTATGGCCAATATTGTTCCACTGTGAGCTTTTTCTATCCAGCTATGGATTTGCTGCATTGTCAGTTTGCTTGGGATCACTGCCATGCTGAAAATGAAGCCACTGTTAATCTGTTTCAAAAGTCTATAAAACCACAGACATCTAGTTTTACTTTTCATACTTTCAGTACACTGTGATGATACTGCTTGCAATGTATACTACTACTACTACTGTAGTCAATCCGAACTGTCCTTTCAATACACAAAGAAGTCAGACATTTTAAGATGTGGAACAAAGTCGTGCACGTGTTATGCATGACTCTGTATACAGATAGTGTCTGCTTGTATACGCATATGTCGTCATATTGTTGTGGAGTTTCTCAGACAATAAAATCTGACTGTGGTAGTTCACTGTGTAAACAAGTTGACAACAGGAAACAAAGAATCGAGTGAGAGAAAGAAAAAAAAGCATTTCTGACCAAAGTTTCATTTCTTCCCTTCTTCTGCCACTCTTGTGCGTATGTGAGTGATTGTGTGTGTGTGTGTGTGTGTGTGTGTGCGCGTGCGTGCTTGCGTGCGTGCGTGTGTGCATGTGTGTGTGTGTTTGAGTTTTGCAGCAAGGACAAACAGTGCCCCCTGGGGATGATTCTCCTTCTAGTCTCCTCTCCTGTTTTTATTCTCTCCTTTCTCCCAGTTATTGCTTCCTTTTCAGCTTCCCTCTTATTCACCTTTCCCCTTATTCTGCCCCCCCTTTCTCTTCATCCTCTACTTCTCCTTTGTTTCATTCTATTTTCCTCTCTCCATCTAATGTGTCCCCATTTTCTTGTCCCTTTGCCAGTTATGGCTGCCAATAAGATAGGAGGAGGGGGAGCAACAGGGGGAGTGAGGCTGAGGGACATAGAGAGAGAGGAGTGCTGTGGCCAAAGAAAATCCACCTGCAGCCTCAGCAGACAGAAAAAAACTCCTCACATCATACTCCCCTGTTCACTCCTTCATTCCTCTTCCTATCCAATTTCCTGCACATTCTTATAATGTCTGTGTTACCATCAATAAATGCAGGGCTTTGAATTTTTCCTGAAAATCAACATTAGGTCCAATCTAAACCACGCATGCTGATTAAAGCCAGCCAGACAAAAAAACAAAACAAAAAAACATGTACTAGAGCACGGTCAGAAATGAAAGCATGATGCAAGAAAAGAAAAGTACGACAGATGTTTTCCTTTTGTAATTTAGAGCATCATTCAGCACTAATAAAGTGATAAAAGTGGGAAAAATCTGCAAATATTAAAAACCACAAATCTTAAATGACACTGCAATAATAGATAATAATGACAACATGTGTACACAGGACAAAATATTATACAATTTAGAGGCACAAATGGATGACATAATGAGTGGATAGACTTACAATATTAAACCACATTTAAACTAAAAGTACATTTAGCTAATAGAAGCAGGCTTAAGAGGAAGAGGGCAAGATCAAATAGGCAAATTAATTTTGAGTAGTAAAGTCAACAAAAGAGTGACTCTCTGTTTCTGATGCTCATACATTTTGTTTTGCTTTTTTATTCTAATTATTTTTACGTCTTTTGTTCTGGTGAATTACATAAATCTTAGTTACTATAAAAGTAACTGCAAGTTTTAGGTCTTCATTTCACAAACCCGAAGCTTTCCCAGCCCAAACAATTTTTTGTAATGCAACAGACAAACATCGGATAATGACATCAGGAAATATAATTCTATTGTCTGACAGGCTGATTTCAATAAACAAAATTTAAAAAGAAAATCAATGTAGAGTCAAAGAAAAATAATTAAAACAAAACAAACAAAAATAAAACTATAATAGCAGTTTGTTATGTGGCAATCAATAATTATAGATGCAGACACGAATAACAATCATACTGGATTTATTGCATTTGACTCATTTATATGTTTGTTCCTCTTAAGGTTTGGGGAAGTACTAAGGGTGCACCTGCGACTGCTTTCCTAACAGGTGGTTTTCTGCTGGTGACTTCTATCAGCACATAATTATTACCTTTCTGCTGTAGCAGCAGAGACACAATATACTGTCAATATACTGTGGACTGATCCTATGAAAGAGCTGGACTGTGTGTGGATCCTGGAGGACTTCCTGTAATAAGTTTTGCAGAAAGCCTTTCTAAGTCACTGATGGGTTACGGCTCCTTCACACAGAGAACATCTAAAACTGCTGCATTTGGTAGAAATGAAGCATTTACAAGGCATTTGAAGCTATTTGATGTTTTAACTCTTTCCCCCATAAAGACGACATTTGACGACCTCCCCCTGTAACATTAGTGGCACGTTTTGACGCCTCAGAACATATCAGCAAAAACGTGATTCGATAAAAATTTGTTTCCTGAAGCTGAAGGCTGAGCTGAAGACTGACAGAGAAATAGTTCCTCTCATCAACCCTTTTGTGACCCACCAAATGGGTAAAAGAGGAAAAGAGCCTTGGCGTACTGAGAATTATGTTCTGGGTCTGAAAATGCACTGATGGAATGAGAGAGTTTAAAAATGACAATGAGCGGATGAAGTAAGTGGCGTTAAGGCTGTGGGGAGAGGACTGCGTCTCCTTCCTCTCCATGACTACCCTACCCTCACCCCCCTCCTCTGCCCTTAAATAAATTCCACTGGCATCTAGTAAATTTTTATTTTTGTGGTACTGCCGCTGCTGCTTTTTTGGCTGCGGGCCCCATCTGTCGGCCAGCTGCTATATGTTTGGGAGGAGTGTGTGTGTGTGTGTGTGTGTGTGTGTGTGTGTGTGAAAAGGGTTAAGGGGAGAACACGAACACACACACACACACAGTCAGGGAGGGATTAAACACTATTGGATGGGAATGTTTGCAGGTTTATGAATATGCATAATGGGGGAGAGGGGTTTAAATGGGTAGAAAAGGAAGGGTGGGGAGGAGGGAAGGAGATGAGAGGAGGAGGTGGGAACAAGGGATGAAGAAAAGATAGGTAGTCAGAAAGTGAGAGAAAAGGAGGAAGAAGTGGAAGCGAGATGGACGAATTCAGAAAATAAAGAAAGAAAGAAGGGACGAAAGAGGGAGAACTGGATGGATGGATGGATGGATGGATGGGCGTGTTCGGGCGTGGTGCCAGTCCCAGGATGGGGGGACCTTTGGGCAAGGCATCAGGGGAAAAGAAACACAGATGGTTTGTGAACCTTTTATTAGGCGTTGATAGAGAAAACCCCCCCACAAAAAACATAATTAATCAAGCGCGCCCTGGAAACAGCAGCTATTTTTTATTGCTGCACAGTTTTCTGGGAGTGTGTTTGTTTTGTGTTTTCAGTTTATTTAATAAATTACTTGGGTTTTTTTGGGGGGTGGGTCTATTTACATAAAGACATGCACACACAGGCTTGTACTGGCTGAGGAAACTCCCTTTAGGCTTATTCTAACATTTGTTTTTAAATCAAGTCATTTCATAATGGCCTTCCAGTGACTTGAGAAACAGGAAAATCAAAGCTTCTCATAATTAAACTCTTTTTCTGATGAACACCTACTTCTGCACCTACAGTCACACTGAGATTTATCAGCACAGAACAGAGGAGGCATCACTGACAACAGATAGGATATTGATTAAGTCAGATACAGCATGAAAAGAAGCAGCTGGAGTGGAGGTGGACTGCAAAGCAGCTTGCAGATGTGCAGCAGCTGTGGGCAGCCCAAAGTATCTTAAACATCTTGTCCTATTTGCGGTTGGCCAATTGGATGTGCAAAAGAGTATCAGCTGAGCTGCCATCTGATCTGGGATTGCAGCTGAGCTCAAATGGCCTGTCTTAACAAACATTATGACATCATCAGACAGTAGTCACAATTTCCTGTGACTGTACAAAAGTGACGCAAAGTTAACTGTCTGTATGTGTGTGATGCCATTACAAGAAATCCACGTATCCATCGAATTATGATTGTCAGTGTGAAAGTTGTAGTTTGGAAACAGTCCATTGTAAGCAGTAGCAGTGCAAATACTGTTGTTAGTGCTCTCTTAAATACACTGTGTAATGTGAACTTCTGTAATTTGGATACTCGTGTTAAATGGTCGCCAGTAAATGAAGTGATGAAAGTATAAAAGCCCCAACAACTGTAGAGGAGACAGAGCTAATGACACAGCAAGCTCAACTTCATAGAATACTCAAAGGTGTTTTCACTGTTGAAAAATGTTCTGTCTTTAAGTTTTGCCACTTAAACTCACTCAGATTTTTTTTTTAATTTACTTCTCAAGTGCAGCCGTAAATGTAAACGTTCACTTGTGCTCACTTTTCCCAAAACTTTACCATCTGGCAGAAAAGGCAGTCCAGAAACTCCCACAATTGCTCAAAATTTAATTCTTTAAACCTCCTCACTTTGAGAATATTGTTGCTCTCTAAAAATACAGTCAGAAAAGAAAAAAAAAGAAAAAAGAAAACCCACAAAAAATCATCCCTCCCTCACAAGGTGTCAACTCGAAACTGGTCCAAACAAATCGAAGCATACAAAGGCACAAATCCAAGCAGAAGTAGCCTCCATGCACACACAAACACAGTCAAACACACACAAACACTGAGACTGTAAAAGAGAGTTTTGAAGCTCAAGCTTATGGATTGAAAAAAATCTTTTAATAAGTATGAGAGAAAAAAAGAAATGAAAACAACTGCCACACATGTTAGAGTGTGTATGCATGGTTGTAATTTTTCAGTCCATGCTGAAGACTGTGTGTGTGTGTGTGAGAGAGAGAGAGAGAGAGAGAGAGAGAGAGAGAGAGAGAGAGAGAGAGAGAGAATGTGCGTGTGTGACCTACTTTCACTGAACGGACATCCTAAAACACAACACCCTCTGATAAATCCATTTGCAGTGACTCTTTCTTGTTGCTGTAAACAGCAGTGTGTGTGTGTGTGTGTGTGAGTGAGTGAGAGAGAGAGAGGTCCTATTTACAGGACAAAAGCCTTCAGTGACCCAATAAGCAAAACCCGAAATCAGAGAGTTTTACTGTGAAACAGCTCTGCTGCTTTTATCAACAAACCCAATTTTAACTCAACAAACAGAAAGAACCCAACAACATAAATTAGTTGCATATGTTTTATTCTTAATAAATACCTAAAAAGGCAAGAATGGCTTATACAGAAACAGCATTAATATCAAAGAATGTTTAATAGGGGTTTTAATAGTCTGCAGCAGAATTAAAGACACAAGAAGTGCAGGCCAAATCAGAACTGGACATAAGATGAAAGGAAAGCAAAAATCCAATTACTGTATTGACACTGATCCTTTTTACTTTATAACTGTACTCCAGCAAGTCAGCAAGAACCTGTTCCCCAATGATAGAGCTGCAGTTATTTAAAAAAAAAAAAAAAAAAAAAAAAAAAAAAGCACTGAGACCTCCCAAAAACTATCCTCATTTTCAAAATGTGCTGAATTTTACAATATGCAACTACACAAACACCTTAATGTCCAGTCATTTAAAAAAATGTCCACATTTAATCAACTTACTGAAAAATATGAAAGATATCCTTACTCACTGTCAAAATGTTTTCTCTTTCAAAAAAACAACGTAATAACAGGAAGTGTACACAGTAAATGAATTGGTGCTTATGGAGCACTTTTAAGCCTCGTTCGCCCATTCATTCACCCAATCCCATACACATTCAGACATGCATGCTTTTCCATACATGAGTGCTTTATCTAACATTCACACACACTCCAAATCCAGCTCACACTGTCCAGTAACCCTTTACCCTTTCACTTTCCCCTTGGCTTTCTGGTAATACTTCAATATGAAAATAACAATATTGCAACATCCTCTTAGCACTGGGGTTCAGCATTATGTTTAGCATTACATGGTTAACGTGGAGTTATGTGGCAGTCTCTCAGAGTTTGTCATCAAGTAAAGCAAAAGTATTCTAAAGATTAGTAAAATGAGTTGCTCTCCATGAGTAAGTATATATATAATGTACCGCACTGAAAATAGTGCTACTATCAATTATTTCCCTAAAATGTTTCCCTCTCAGAACATATCTTCATGTACCGAAAAACAGTCTCCAAAAAATGTCTTATTTACCAGAAATATAGTTGTCACTTTAAAATATTCTATTACGGATATTTAAAAAAAAAACAAAAAAAAAAAACGCAACTCAACTTTGATCACAAGAACCGAGTTTTCACTTTCCAAAACTGTGACCAGCCCCTGAAAATCGAGCACAGCGTTAGTGAAGGCAAGCTATGACTTTAAACTCTGCTGTAATCTCGGCGCATCTGTCATGGTTGGCTGTGTGGCAGGCGGGCAAGCAGGAGTGGTGGATCCAAAATGCAGGACTCAGACACAGAAATTCAACTTAAAGCGCAAGCTTTAATGCTGGAAAACCTCTTACTAACTAAACTCACCAAAAGACAAACAAAAACGCTGGTGGACTAAAACACTGAAGCACAAAACACTGAACTGGAACTGGAAACAAAACACTGGCAACACGGAGGCAAAACACACACAGCTTGTTGAGGGTACGACGCAACACTGACTCAGAGAAACACAGGGACTAAATACACTGGGAAGTAACGAGGAGAATGAGACACAGAAGGAGAGCACAGCTGGGGGAAATTAGAACTGACGAGACAAGCAAAGCAGGACACATTCACATAAGACACGGACCTTCAAAGTAAAACAGGAAGGATCACACAGAGACGCGAACTTGACACAGTGGAGACAGCAACTAAGAAACACAGAGACATAAACCATAAGGCAGAGGACTCTAAGAACCGAGAGACACAGAGGGGAAATCAAACATGCAGACACAGACTTACACAGAACAGAGGGGACATAGAGAAACATGAAGGGCAAGGGATCGAAACAAGAAACTCACACCAAGTACAATAATACAAAAATCACAAAGAACTAAAACGCTGGGTCAGGAGACCCAGGACCCTGACAGTACCCTCCCCCCAAGGGCTGGCTCCCGACAGCCCAACACAAGAAAACGAAAAAAAACCCAAAAACCGCCCAAAACAGAAAACAACCCGACCAGGGCGGGCGGCGGGGGCCCAGGAAGGAGGGCACGAAACAAAAACACCAAAGCACAAGAAAGCCCCAAAACAAAACACGAGCCCAGAAAAAAGAACAATGCAGGGGGCTGGCCAGGGGGCCGACAGCACAGGAGTCCAAACAGGTCAGGGGGCCGGCCGTGCGGAAGCCAACGGCGGCGACGAAGGAGACGGAGCAGTGCAGGGGTCCGACCGCGCGGAAGGCAGCGGCGGCGACGAAGGAGACGACGGAGCAGTTCAGGGGGCTGGCCGCGCGGAAGGCAGCGGCGGCGCCCCAGTGTCAAGCGTACTGGCTGAGGCCCGGTGGGCACAGGACCAGGCGGGGCAGGACCAGGCGGGGCAGGACCAGGCGACGCACAGGCAGAAGCTGGACCAGGCGTGGATGAAGACACGGAGGCTGGGCCTGGCGAGGCTGAAGGCTCTGATGAGGCTGGGCCTGGCGAGGCTGAAGACACGGAGGCTGGACCAGACGAGGCCGAAGGCTCTGATGAGGCTGGACCAGGCGAAGCACAGGCTGAAGCCGGACCAGGCGAAGCACAGGCTGAAGCCGGACCAGGCGAAGACTCGGATGAAGCTGGACCAGGCGAGGACGAAGACTCGGATGAAGCTGGACCAGGCGACGACGATGCGGCCGCAAGTGGCGGCTGGACAGGCTCCTCGGGCCCTCCAGCTGACGCGGCGTGAGGCTGAACGGGCCCCTCGGACCCTCCAGCGGAGACAGGAGGCTGAACGGGCCCCTCGGACCCTCCAGCGGAGACAGGAGGCTGAACGGGCCCCTCGGACCCTCCAGCCGACGAGGCATGAGGCTGGTGTGGTTCTCCGGAACCACCAGCTGACGAGGAGGGCTGCTGGACGGGCTCCTCGGGCCCCCCAGCTGAAACAGGAGACAAAGGCCGGAGCGGTCCCTTGGACCCTCCAGCGGAAACAGGAAACAAAGGCCGGAGCGGTCCGTCGGACCCTCCAGCGGAGACACGAGACGAAGGCCGGAGCGGTCCCTCGGACCCTCCAGCGGAGACACGAGACGAAGGCTGGACGGGCCCCTTGGACCCTCCAGCAGAAGCCATCACAAAGCCAGCAGGCATGGAGTCCACTGGCAGACATGAAGGAAATGGGTGCTGTGCTGAGCACTGGCCCTGCTCAGACAGCACTGACACGGGGCACTTCCCAGGTGGCTGCTTAAACTCCAGGGGTCCAGCATCAGCTGAGGACTGGGACCTAGCCTCTGGGGAAGCCCTGGAGCGGCAAACAGTGCCAATGGCGGCTGACCCATGAAAAGCACCTTGAGTAGGACTTAGGCTTTCTCCCTGCATGGAGTGAACGAGTGGAACCGGTAATGCTGGAGCCAGAGCTACTGGGGCCTGCGCTACAGGCGGCACTGGAGCTACTGGGGCCTGCGCTACAGGCGGCACTGGAGCTACTGGGGCCTGCGCTACAGGCGGCATTGGAGCTACTGGGGCCTGCGCTACAGGCGGCACTGGAGCTACTGGAGACTGAGCTGAGGGTGGCACTGGAGACTGAGCTGAGGGTGGCACTGGAGACTGGGCTGAGGGTGGCACTGGAGACTGGGCTGAGAGTGGCTGCGGGGGAGCTAACTGGGCTGAGAGTGGCTGCGGGGGAGCTAACTGGGCTGAGAGTGGCTGCTGAGCAGGCGACACTGGGAGCTGAGCTGCTGGAGACACAGGTGACACTGGTGTACTGGGGTGAAGGCAACGAGGATGCAGTCCCTCTCTTAAGGGAGGATGGAATGATTTAGTGATAAAGCTTGATGGGAACAGATGCTGATGCTGAGAATACCAGGCAGCGAGGGCTTCCAGGAGGGTAGCTGACTCTACCTTGCCTGGACCGCCCATGCCAAACAGTTCAAAGCAAATCCTGGCTCTCAGAGCTGTTATTAATTGTTTTAATCCGTTAATGTCCAAAAAACCAGCTGTGCAGAGGGTGGAAGACAAAAAGTTGTCGAAAAAGACCACCTGAAGGAGTCTCTTGGGGGTGTCCTCAGCGTGGATTACCTCCCGGCAGTAATTCCACAACTGCGCGAGATACTGAGACCGTGAGTCCGCAGGATCCATT
The DNA here is from genome assembly GCF_057381915.1 of Diplotaxodon limnothrissa. Classification (NCBI taxonomy): domain Eukaryota; kingdom Metazoa; phylum Chordata; class Actinopteri; order Cichliformes; family Cichlidae; genus Diplotaxodon; species Diplotaxodon limnothrissa. The sequence goes on along the minus strand of NC_140602.1, from coordinate 33,741,821 downwards.
TGATGGTTGCGTCGTTCTGTCATGGTTGGCTGTGTGGCAGGCGGGCAAGCAGGAGTGGTGGATCCAAAATGCAGGACTCAGACACAGAAATTCAACTTAAAGCGCAGCTTTAATGCTGGAAAACCTCTTACTAACTAAACTCACCAAAAGACAAACAAAAACGCTGGTGGACTAAAACACTGAAGCACAAAACACTGAACTGGAACTGGAAACAAAACACTGGCAACACGGAGGCAAAACACACACAGCTTGTTGAGGGTACGACGCAACACTGACTCAGAGAAACACAGGGACTAAATACACTGGGAAGTAACGAGGAGAATGAGACACAGAAGGAGAGCACAGCTGGGGGAAATTAGAACTGACGAGACAAGCAAAGCAGGACACATTCACATAAGACACGGACCTTCAAAGTAAAACAGGAAGGATCACACAGAGACGCGAACTTGACACAGTGGAGACAGCAACTAAGAAACACAGAGACATAAACCATAAGGCAGAGGACTCTAAGAACCGAGAGACACAGAGGGGAAATCAAACATGCAGACACAGACTTACACAGAACAGAGGGGACATAGAGAAACATGAAGGGCAAGGGATCGAAACAAGAAACTCACACCAAGTACAATAATACAAAAATCACAAAGAACTAAAACGCTGGGTCAGGAGACCCAGGACCCTGACAGTACCCTCCCCCCAAGGGCTGGCTCCCGACAGCCCAACACAAGAAAACGAAAAAAAACCCAAAAACCGCCCAAAACAGAAAACAACCCGACCAGGGCGGGCGGCGGGGGCCCAGGAAGGAGGGCACGAAACAAAAACACCAAAGCACAAGAAAGCCCCAAAACAAAACACGAGCCCAGAAAAAAGAACAATGCAGGGGGCTGGCCAGGGGGCCGACAGCACAGGAGTCCAAACAGGTCAGGGGGCCGGCCGTGCGGAAGCCAACGGCGGCGACGAAGGAGACGGAGCAGTGCAGGGGTCCGACCGCGCGGAAGGCAGCGGCGGCGACGAAGGAGACGACGGAGCAGTTCAGGGGGCCGGCCGCGCGGAAGGCAGCGGCGGCGCCCCAGTGTCAAGCGTACTGGCTGAGGCCCGGTGGGCACAGGACCAGGCGGGGCAGGACCAGGCGGGGCAGGACCAGGCGGGGCAGGACCAGGCGAAGCACAGGCAGAAGCTGGACCAGGCGTGGATGAAGACACGGAGGCTGGGCCTGGCGAGGCTGAAGGCTCTGATGAGGCTGGGCCTGGCGAGGCTGAAGACACGGAGGCTGGACCAGACGAGGCCGAAGGCTCTGATGAGGCTGGACCAGGCGAAGCACAGGCTGAAGCCGGACCAGGCGAAGCACAGGCTGAAGCCGGACCAGGCGAAGACTCGGATGAAGCTGGACCAGACGAGGACGAAGACTCGGATGAAGCTGGACCAGGCGAGGACGAAGACTCGGATGAAGCTGGACCAGGCAACGACGAGGCGGCCGCAGGTGGCGGCTGGACAGGCTCCTCGGGCCCTCCAGCTGACGCGGCGTGAGGCTGAACGGGCCCCTCGGACCCTCCAGCGGAGACAGGAGGCTGAACGGGCCCCTCGGACCCTCCAGCGGAGACAGGAGGCTGAACGGGCCCCTCGGACCCTCCAGCCGACGAGGCATGAGGCTGGTGTGGTTCTCCGGAACCACCAGCTGACGAGGAGGGCTGCTGGACGGGCTCCTCGGGCCCCCCAGCTGAAACAGGAGACAAAGGCCGGAGCGGTCCCTTGGACCCTCCAGCGGAAACAGGAAACAAAGGCCGGAGCGGTCCGTCGGACCCTCCAGCGGAGACACGAGACGAAGGCCGGAGCGGTCCCTCGGACCCTCCAGCGGAGACACGAGACGAAGGCTGGACGGGCCCCTTGGACCCTCCAGCAGAAGCCATCACAAAGCCAGCAGGCATGGAGTCCACTGGCAGACATGAAGGAAATGGGTGCTGTGCTGAGCACTGGCCCTGCTCAGACAGCACTGACACGGGGCACTTCCCAGGTGGCTGCTTAAACTCCAGGGGTCCAGCATCAGCTGAGGACTGGGACCTAGCCTCTGGGGAAGCCCTGGAGCGGCAAACAGTGCCAATGGCGGCTGACCCATGAAAAGCACCTTGAGTAGGACTTAGGCTTTCTCCCTGCATGGAGTGAACGAGTGGAACCGGTAATGCTGGAGCCAGAGCTACTGGGGCCTGCGCTACAGGCGGCACTGGAGCTACTGGGGCCTGCGCTACAGGCGGCACTGGAGCTACTGGGGCCTGCGCTACAGGCGGCACTGGAGCTACTGGGGCCTGCGCTACAGGCGGCACTGGAGCTACTGGAGACTGAGCTGAGGGTGGCACTGGAGACTGAGCTGAGGGTGGCACTGGAGACTGAGCTGAGGGTGGCACTGGAGACTGAGCTGAGGGTGGCACTGGAGACTGGGCTGAGGGTGGCACTGGAGACTGGGCTGAGGGTGGCACTGGAGACTGGGCTGAGAGTGGCTGCGGGGGAGCTAACTGGGCTGAGAGTGGCTGCGGGGGAGCTAACTGGGCTGAGAGTGGCTGCTGAGCAGGCGACACTGGGAGCTGAGCTGCTGGAGACACAGGTGACACTGGTGTACTGGGGTGAAGGCAACGAGGATGCAGTCCCTCTCTTAAGGGAGGATGGAATGATTTAGTGATAAAGCTTGATGGGAACAGATGCTGATGCTGAGAATACCAGGCAGCGAGGGCTTCCAGGAGGGTAGCTGACTCTACCTTGCCTGGACCGCCCATGCCAAACAGTTCAAAGCAAATCCTGGCTCTCAGAGCTGTTATTAATTGTTTTAATCCATTAATGTCCAAAAAACCAGCTGTGCAGAGGGTGGAAGACAAAAAGTTGTCGAAAAAGACCACCTGAAGGAGTCTCTTGGGGGTGTCCTCAGCGTGGATTACCTCCCGGCAGTAATTCCACAACTGCGCGAGATAATGAGACCGTGAGTCCGCAGGATCCATTTGATGGTTGTGTCGTTCTGTCATGGTTGGCTGTGTGGCAGGCGGGCAAGCAGGAGTGGTGGATCCAAAATGCAGGACTCAGACACAGAAATTCAACTTAAAGCGCAGCTTTAATGCTGGAAAACCTCTTACTAACTAAACTCACCAAAAGACAAACAAAAACGCTGGTGGACTAAAACACTGAAGCACAAAACACTGAACTGGAACTGGAAACAAAACACTGGCAACACGGAGGCAAAACACACACAGCTTGTTGAGGGTACGACGCAACACTGACTCAGAGAAACACAGGGACTAAATACACTGGGAAGTAACGAGGAGAATGAGACACAGAAGGAGAGCACAGCTGGGGGAAATTAGAACTGACGAGACAAGCAAAGCAGGACACATTCACATAAGACACGGACCTTCAAAGTAAAACAGGAAGGATCACACAGAGACGCGAACTTGACACAGTGGAGACAGCAACTAAGAAACACAGAGACATAAACCATAAGGCAGAGGACTCTAAGAACCGAGAGACACAGAGGGGAAATCAAACATGCAGACACAGACTTACACAGAACAGAGGGGACATAGAGAAACATGAAGGGCAAGGGATCGAAACAAGAAACTCACACCAAGTACAATAATACAAAAATCACAAAGAACTAAAACGCTGGGTCAGGAGACCCAGGACCCTGACAGCATCACCCGATTAACTAATCTGCATCCAGCTGTCAAATTTTACACAGGACATCCCCTTAAAGATGCTTTGGCCTGCCCACAGTTACACATCTGCAAGCCACTTTGCAACCCACCCTGACACCAGCATTTTCTTTCATGACTCGATCAATGTAATACCTGTTGTGACTGATTCCTGCTCTGCACTGTGCTGTGTTGGGATCTCCACCTGATTTAAATTCTGATTTAAATTCTTTCCACAAATATCCTCTTAACAAATATTTCTTTAGGCTAAAAAAATGAGAACACCAAATACTTCTCAGGATTTGGACGACTGGACTAACCAATGCTAGGTACCCATGTTTAGTTTCTATGGATGAAAAACAGATAGAATAGAGCCTTCGTGAGGTTTTGGCACCACAACATAGCAGTTTCTCTAGTTGCAGAATGATTTAGCATCATGTAGTTCACCAACCAGCCATTTTAAATCACTGCCTTAACAACACCCCCATACACACACATACAGGTGCCCACCAGCAATCCCTTTTAGATGTCCTTTTTTTAAAAAACACGCTTTACCGTTTTGAACATTTGGACTTTAAGCCTCAAACTAATTAACAATTTCCTCCGAGAAGAGCTTAAATGAATCATTAGTCAGAAATCCATCAGCACCGCCAGTTTTTTCCCAAGGGATGCATCAACCTGGCATTACCTGTACAGTCATTTTAATTCTAGTTTTCAATTTTTTTCTCTGCCTTTCTTTCACTTAACACAACTCCCCTGACTAAATGGGAGACAGGCCCTAATTGGAGAAATATTAGAAACTATTATTCCTAATTAAACATCACAGAACGCACTGTCAGAGTTGGACTGGCTGAGTGATTTAAGACGCGCTGAACCTCTGGCATCGTAACAAAGTCTATTAGCGGAGACGGACGAGGAACGCTTGAAATTGGCAAGCAGACGAACAGGCACAATAAAACTCTGCCAAGGTTTCACTATAACAGGTGTGACGGTGTGTATGTGTGTGTTCATAAAGTATGTGTATGCTTGTGTGACTTTACTGACAAAACTCCAAAACCTATATACAGTATATGTACAACTTGTTTTATGTTGGTCATATATCATGACATTTGATACAGAACCTCAAAATGAAAAGCTCTTTATGTGTTCATTGTATGGTGACACCTGTGTTCACTGGTAACAGCAAGAGCACTTAACTGTGCTTTCCAAACTTGTAAACTTAAACCAACCTAATTTTTTAAATGTACAACAGACAGTTTTGTCTTGTTGATGTATTTTTGACAGAAGACCTCGGTTTATGTTAATCATAGACACACAGCCAAGTGGTGGAGGATCTCCACTTTGGTGGCGTCAAGATCACCTGTCTGCTTTTTGCTCATGAGGTGGTTTATTTTACTTCATCAGGCAGTGACCTCCAGCTCACAGTGGGGTGGTCTACAGCTGAATCTGGAGCAGCAGGAGTGAAAATTAGCATCTCCAACTCTGAGGACATGGTTTTCAGCCAGGAAAGAGTAGAGTGCCCACTCCGGGTCAGGGGTGAGTTGCTGGCCTGTGTGGAGTTTATGTATCTCTGGGTCTTGTTCCCAAGTGAGGAGAGCAGGAGACTGACAGATGCCGGCAGTGAAAGCAAAGCAGTTTTTAATGATTACTGATCAATCTAAGTTTCTGCCCTCACCTATACCCATGAGCTCTGCTTAGAAACAGAAGGAAAGCCAGGCAGATACAAGTAGCAGAAATCAGCTTTCTCTGGAGGGTGGCTGTGCTCGTCCTTACAGATATGCTGAGGAGCTTAATCATTTGAGAGGGCCAGAGAAGAACTGCTACTCCTCCCCATCAAAATCAGACAATTGATGTGGTTAGGACATCTGAGTAGGATACCTCCTGAGGGCTCTGATTTGAGGTTTTTTGAGAATGTCCTGTGGGGAAAAGAAATGCCCAGGACACTCTGGAGGGTTTACTCTCAGCCTGGGGGTCTCTGCTGCAGAGGTGTGGACTCGAGTCACATGACTTGGACTCGAGTCAGACTCGAGTCATTAATTTTATGACTTTAGACTTGACTTGAAAAAATGTTCTAAGACTTGTGACTTGACTTGGACTTTTACACCAATGACTTGGGACTTGATTTGGACTTGAACCAGTTTACTTGAAAAGACTTGATATTTCACCCCAAATATAAAATTTAACATGCATATTATATAGAGATTGAAAATGTGACGTCATTCAGGGGTAAACCGCAAAGGATTCTGGGAACTCGTGGCAAGCGGTACTAGCGCACGCAGGCTTTCAATTAAAATCAGTTATACAGCGATAAAAAAAGAAACACAAAAATGTCAAGAAGCTGTTGTATTATTAACTGCAATAGCCGGTCGCATGACAGTCACGGGAAGCCGACGGGTAAAGAGATCGGTTGTTATCGGATTACGTCGTTGAAGAGAAATTGTTCGAGCCATGTTTCCGAAGTAACAAAGAGGCGACGGATGGCCTGGATTGCAGCCATTCAAAGACCAAATATAACGTCCCAGAACACTCCAGCTCACAGGTTAGTCTGCTCCAAGCATTTCCACAAAGGTCAGTGTTTTTTAGTAGTTAATACGTCATTTTCATAACATAATTGGTGATATAGGTTACAAGCAAGTCTGGTGCTGAACAGAAATTGTCGCTATGCTCCTTTGTTTATTGTGCATAAATAGTGAATTGTCCTGACACAATATTGCGTTTCGCTTCTGTTATTATGGTACATTGACAAAAACATATACTTTTATTTACAGAATAAAACAGTTGTTTTGTATCACTAATTGCCCAGTACGATTACAGCATACAATATTATTGTCACTGCTACATTTCTGTGATGCTACCAGAAATTATTTCCACTGCTAATTAATTACCATTGAGCTCAAAGGTCCTATTAATAAACGGTTAACGAATGTGTATTTATGACGACGATTTGTGAGACTGGTAAACTTATGATACGTACGATGGTCTTTACTTTCTACACGGTGCATTTCAAGGTCCTGTACCCATCCGTCGGTAAACTGTACCTGGGCTTGTTGCAGTGACCGGAAGTTACTAAACTTCATGAGTGTATGCACTCACTCCAAGAACCTTACTTGAGACTTGACTTGAGACTTGAGGATAAAGACTTGAGACTTACTTGAGACTTGCAAAACAATGACTTGGTCCCACCTCTGCTCTGCTGCAAGTGGTGGCCTCCCAGTGGGTGGATGGATGGATGGATGGATGGATGGTGCACTGTACACATTTCACCAAAATTTAACCTGATTAGTTGTATATCTTTTGATCTTCATTAATCTCAAGAATTATACAGTGTCCAATAATGTATTGTTCTTGAACAATACCTAGGTACACAGTGTGAGTTTATATAAGTGACGGATCCATCTATGTCTAAAACATGTCTGTAGGAACTAAATATTCATAACTCTGTCTGTCTGAAAGTATACAGACACCTGGACATTCCAGCTATGTACGACATTTAATCATATCATTCCAAAATCCCAGTCACTGTTTTGCACAATGGTGTCCCAGACTCTAGGAAGCAATGTATGTATAACACCTGAGCTAATGTTGTCCCAACACTGGTGAGTTCACACTCTCCTTCTGCTTTACTGTCTCTTAGTCCCAGCATGAAGCCTCCTTGATGATTTCAGGTTTGGGTTTATTGGTGCTTTATGGCCTCAGACCTGCTGTCATGCATAATAAAAAACACGGGCAACTACACATATTACTACACATTTACATGTGAACCAGGCAGGTCTGCACAAAAACACTCACACAAAAGCTTCATTGTCATTCTGCGCTATAGTGTCTCCTACAATTTAACGGTACAACACAAAAATACAAAAAAAGACTGACACGAGCTGCTGCCGATTGTAAAGAGTTAGATTCAGAAACAGCATCAAAATAAATAACAGCAAAAATGTGAAGGAACTTCTTGACACTCGGAGAGGATGTAAAATACTTCTATTATAGACCCGCCAAACCCAATGCCGTTACATCCTCTAACTGCAAATCTGACAAAGCATCTTCTCAGCCACCTTTTCCCTCCCCTCATGTATTAATAGATTCATGCCAATTAACACTGATGAGCAATAACACTAACAAGTAACCTGTGCTAGAAAAAGTTAATTTTTTCTCCTTGCTCAACCAATCAGGGAAAATAAATACAAATGTGTTTTTCTGTGAAAGTGGTGGAAAGACTGAATCGATGAATGCTTAAAAAAAGTCAAGTAATCTACACACAAATATTGTTAGTCAAACATTTTTACCTCCAGATTACATTTTGTTCCAGCCCGTCATGCAAGGAAGTAAATCTTGACTGTTCTGCACTGAAAGGTAAGCAGGTGAATTTAAAATAGCTGTTTTTACTAACGGTAAATACAATCTTTGTCTTATTAAAATGAAGTGTTTGTCTCACCTAAACCACATCTCAACATCATTTATTTAGGATAGCCATGACGTCTCAATAACCTTAGCTTTAAAAGAAAAAAAAGTCCTTTCTACAAATCTTTGCACAGAAGGTTTGGTATGGCTGAGCACTGAAAATAAAAATACATTGCCATTGAACATAATCCAGGAAAACAGTAGGAATGTCATACAGTACCTTATTGAAGACGAATGGTGGTCTAACTCTTCAAATGGGGGTTCACAAAATATTTAGTGCTGTGGCTCCATTAACATGCTGTTATCACACTCTCAGCATGCCGTAAGAACTGAGAAGGAAAACAAAAGCAAAAATCTTTCCATCCAACAAATATTAACATCCTGACCACACAGCACTCAAGCCTAGTTTTGTTTTATTCCCTTTATGGGGAAGGACTTCTTAGGAGTCACATTTTAACAATGTTTTAGTTCTTAACTGTGTAATACAAATTTCACGTGAGGAATAATTGGCTCAATGTTAAGCAAACTCAAGCAAGCTAATACACCTACTTACACTGGCATATTAACAGAAACGAACAATAATGCACAATCATTTTGGTCAAAATCATTCATATTATGAATGAAATTGTCACGGTCCCAGGTCTGTGACCCAGAGTTTATGCATTTGGACTTTTTTTGATTCTGGTTTCTTAAATATTTTAAGGTTTGTTTTGGCTGTTGTTGCTGTATTTCTGCTATGTTTAAAATTCGTATTTTCTGGTCTTAGTTTTGTCATCTAGTCTCTGTGTGTGTTGGTTCTTGTTTTACTTTCATCATGTCCTGCTTGGTGTGTATGTTCAGTTTTGCTCCCCTTGTCTTTTTAGCCTGGATTAGTGTCAGCTGTGTTCTCACCTGTGGATTGTTCCCTCATTATTCCTTCACCGTATTCATTGTTTGCACCTCCCTCTGTTCTCTGTTGCATTTTCCCTCTTTGTAGGTAGTGCTTTTGTCTGTTTCAATACAAGGAATTCAAAATAGTGACGCTCAGAAAAACTTGATTACTGTTACTACCAAGATAATCAAATAAATGCTAAGAAACTGGGATGTGTATACTTTGATAACTGATTGGACAATTGAACAGAAAAATGGCAGGAAACCAAACAAAGAAGTAAAAGTAACTGGAATAAAAAACATTCAAAATAAAATAGGAAATTACTTAAACCGGACCCCAAAGCTATGGCAACAAATCTATTACTGGGAAACAGCTTGAAATTGGCAGTCTCCTGAGCCAAAGTCTGACATTTTTATTGAAACATCAAACCAACCCAAGCAATTCTCTCTGACAGTATTTCTCAAAGTTTGTCTTCGTGCAGAGAGACCATCTCTGTGTTCAGATTGTACAGCGAGGTAACAAATACTGGTTATATTTGAGCTTCAAAAGGAGCAAATACCACGCAGCAAATTCAAAAGTGTTACATTTTTTGGTGTCAGTAGAGTTAATTTTACTCTAAGTAGAGTCACATTCTTTTAATGGGGTGTAAAATGATAGTAGTTAAACTCGAGTGTTAAAAATGAGTGTTTCTATATCAAATCTGTAAGCGTTACAATGGAAAAATTAATTCTTGACCTCTTAACTCTGAACTCTTAAAGGGGCTATGACACTAATAGAGTAAATTCACAGACTCCGCCCCCCAGCATCACAGGTTCTGACCAAAGCTGAAGCGAAGCCGTTTCAGAACATTTTGCTCTCCATATTTCTGAGTTGTTTGCCACACTTGGTCATTTTTTTCTGAGATTGTTTTAATCATTATTAGCTTTTACTTCTGTGGCTTTTTTTAGTTGAGACAAAACTATATGAAAGGCATTAGCCACGTTGCTCAGCGATAGCATAATGATCTGTTTTAGTTTACTGAAATTTATTGTTTGCAGGCAAATACTAAAGCTTGCATATGAATATTTGGTCAAACTTTTTGCTAACTTGGATACACCCAAAATAGTGTTTAGATGGTGAAATGCTGGCAACAAAATTATAGCGCTACTTGAAGCCTGAAAACAGATTATTTGTGCAATTAATTACTGCTTTATTGGATATGTTTGCAAAGGTGGAACATGGGGAGAGCAGAAAGTTCCACAAAGTGATGAATGGAGGACATGTGCATTATATTGGAGAAAAGAGTAATGAGCATGCGGTTATTTGCATTGATCAGCTCACCTACGTCAGACCCTTTGAACAATATTGTAATGAAAGCGAGAGCATGCACATTGTTCCATATTGTTACATGTTTTAGAAAATGTTTTTAAATTGTGGTGTTGTGGTTCAAAATAAATGTTTTTTTTTCCAGGTTCTTTTGGTTCTTTTTAATAAATTTTTATTTCCTAAGGAATTTTTAAAAGTTCAGAACAGTAAAATTTACACCTTTTAGAATTAATTAGAAGATAACTCTTATGTAGTTAAAATAAAATACTCTGTGAGAGTTAATATATAAAAGTTTAACACCTAGTTAGCATTAATAAGTGTTAAGTTATCAACTCCAGACAGATTTGGTATTTAACACTAAATCAGAGTTAAGGTACTAACTCTCCAAAAAGAGTTAAATTAACACTCTCTCTGGTGTGGACATATACAGTGGGGCAAAAAAGTATTTAGTCAGCCACCGATTATGCAAGTTCCCTCACTTAAAATGATGACAGAGGTCAGTAATTTGGACCAGAGGTACACTTCAACTGTGAGAGACAGAATGTGAAAAAAAATATCCATGAATTCACATGGTAGGATTTGTAAAGAATTTATTCGTAAATTAGGGTGGAAAATAAGTATTTGGTCACCTCAAACAAGGAAAATCTCTGGCTCTCACAGACCTGTAACGTCTTCTGTAAGAAGCTTTTCTGTCCCCCACTCGTTACCTGTATGAATGGCACCTGTTTGAACTCATCATCTGTATAAAAGACACCTGTCCACAGCCTCAAACAGTCAGACTCCAAACTCCGCCATGGCCAAGACCAAAGAGCTTTCGAAGGACACCAGGAAAAGTATTGTAGACCTGCACCAGACTGTGAAGAGTGAATCTACAATAGGCAAGCAGCTTGGTGTGAAAAAATCAACTGTGGGAGCAATCATCAGAAAATGGAAGACATACAAGACCACTGATAATCTCCCTCGATCTGGGGCTCCACGCAAGATCTCATCCCGTGGGGTCAAAATGATCATGAGAACGGTGAGCAAAGATCCCAGAACCACACGGGGGGACCTGGTGAATGACCTGCAGAGAGCTGGGACCAAAGTAACAAAGGTCACCATCAGTAACACACTACAACGGCAGGGAATCAAATCCCGCAGTGCCAGACGTGTTCCGCTGCTGAAGCCAGTGCATGTCCAGGCCCGTCTGAAGTTTGCCAGAGAGCACATGGATGATACAGCAGAGGATTGGGAGAATGTCATTTGGTCAGATGAAACCAAAGTAGAACTTTGTGGTATAAACTCAACTCGTCGTGTTTGGAGGAAGAAGAATACTGAGTTGCATCCCAAGAACACCATACCTACTGTGAAGCATGGGGGTGGAAACATCATGCTATGGGGCTGTTTTTCTGCCAAGGGGACAGGACGACTGATCCGTGTTAAGGACAGAATGAATGGGGCCATGTATCGTGAGATTTTGAGCCAAAACCTCCTTCCATCAGTGAGAACTTTGAAGATGAAACGAGGCTGGGTCTTCCAACATGACAATCATCCAAAACACACCGCCCGGGCAACAAAGGAGTGGCTCCGTAAGAAGCATTTGAAAGTCCTGGAGTGGCCTAGCCAGTCTCCAGACCTCAACCCCATAGAAAATCTGTGGCGGGAGTTGAAAGTCCGTGTTGCTCGGCGACAGCCCCAAAACATCACTGCTCTCGAGAAGATCTGCATGGAGGAATGGGCCAAAATACCAGCTACTGTGTGTGCAAACCTGGTAAAGACCTATAGTAAACGTTTGACCTCTGTTATTGCCAACAAAGGTTATGTTACAAAGTATTGAGTTGTATTTTTGTTATTGACCAAATACTTATTTTCCACCCTGATTTACGAATAAATTCTTTACAAATCCTACCATGTGGATTCATGGATTTTTTTTTTCACATTCTGTCTCTCACAGTTGAAGTGTACCTCTGGTGCAAATTACTGACCTCTGTCATCATTTTAGGTGGGGGAACTTGCACAATCGGTGGCTGACTAAATACTTTTTTGCCCCACTGTATAGACACTTTAACAGTTTTGAAATCAAATCTGATTGTGTTAATTTGGCCATGCTGCATTTGCTGTGCAGGAAAATAAAGGACAACAGCAGCTAAAGGAACTAAAGCTAGCAAAGAAAAGATTCAGGGCTTCAATCCTTTAATATAGAGGAGGTTAAAAAAAAAACAACTTTCATTTGTATGCAAGTGTCAGAAGTGGACACACACTGCCAGCCGTTCAACAGGTGCAGGTTTGTGGTGGAAATGTTGGGGGTGTTTGTGTAGGAATATTAATTTCCTCTATTTTCTTTTTCTGTAAAATTGGCTGCTGAGATGCAGCCAGCTGATGTCATGGTCTCTTTCAAAAACCCTCTCATAATGCACACGCACTCCAGCTCCACTCACGTTTTTTTTTCTTAACTTTTTCCCACATATTGTAAACACAACCATCTCATATGAATCTGGAATTTTTCTCATTTATACACATAAACTACCTGCTTGTTTTCTCTCGCTTGCTCTCTCATACACACACACACACAACCACACATACTGACCACTCTGATGCCAAAAAGCCAATTACCCAGTCTGCTTTTTAAACAGAGCGTGCTACATTAGCGTTGGGCTGTGTGTTTAAACAGGACTAATAGTTGAAAGGTTAATTGCTGGTGCAGCAGTAAGCAGTCTGTAGTAATCACCAGCTATTACCTCATGCTGTAATTACTTTCTGTAACACCAAGAAACTGGAGCAAGACATTTAATATATTTGACAGAAAAAAAGTGAAAACTGGCTGTAAACTAATGCATTGAGTAGCACTAGCAAAAAATTGACAGCAGCAAATGACACGATATAAATGTTTGTGTTATAGGGCAGCAGTATAAGCATTAATGTGTTCTGTTAAAGCTGGGCTAATGCAAAGCTGATGGAAAATGTAGAATATCCAGAGCTGATATGTCCATGCAAGATGCTCAGCTTGAACAAAAAAATATTTGTTATCACTTTAAGATCTTAAAAAAATCAACAAACTTAAAAACAGGAAGGATTTAATCTCTTGACGGGTCCTCCTGTTTCTGGCAAATCAGTCTGTGTATCTCAAATTATGACTTGATCAAATTATATTAGGGCTGTGCGATATGACCAAAATCTCATATCCCGATATAAGACATCTATCATCTGATAACGATATAAATCACAAAAATTTTACATTTTCTGAAAATTCTGTGACTCTCGGGCAGCTCGACTTGCGTGAAGTGTTTCCAGCTGGGCGTCGTGTACCTGGCGTCGAGTGTTTTAACCGAAGCATGAAATTATACATTTTTAGACAATTTGTGACGGCCGCCGTTTTCTTTGTGAGTGTTTATTAGACGGCGTGCTGCGGGGAAAAGCCTGTTCTAACATTTGAGTCTAAGGTTTATTTTTTAGCACTTGACGGCTCTTTCTTGCTTCTCATCTTTCACGTGATTCAGGTTATTTTGAAAAGTCTCAACAGGATCTTGAGCTTTATTCTGAAAGGTTTATGTGGAACATAAACAGGCGGACACGCGATGGTTTTATCGTCATTGTTGCTAACGACAACGCATAAAGACAGGCTCTTGTCCTTCCATAGTGTGGTTATATTAAATATAAGAGAAAGAGAGAACTTTAAGAAATGAATATAGCCACTACAGTGACCATCAAAATAATGAAAAAATATTGCCATAAACAGTTTATTTTGCGACACCACGAAACAAACGATATCGTAAAATGAAACGATAGACGTTTTTAGATCGTCATCCGATATATATCGTTATATCGAACAGCCCTAAATTATATAATAGTGAATTATGGTAACTTTGTTTTCCTCTCTGTTAGTGTCAACTTCATTTTGGATTGAGTCTAATTATCTAACAATTGGTCAGGTTTTGCTGTACTTGGCCACATCATCTTCCAGTTGTTTTTGAAAACACCTAAACTGAAGAGTCTGAAGATCCATGCACACCGATGTCAAATGTCATGCATGTGGTTTTAACTAGCTGACATCTGCACAGCCTTTAGCAACTTTAAAAAGTGCCTAGTTTTTAGTACCTACTCAGGGCTCCAAGTGAGCTGAGTTGTAACATCAACAGACTTCATATCACTGATTGGCCAGGGAGTGATGCAACTCCTTCACAAGAATCTCCTCCATTGTTGTGTTGTGTTTGTGTCGCATGCCAGTGACATCACAGGACTGTCAGGTGACCTTGCTATAATGACCCCACTCACCAAAGCTGACTAGGGTCGAGTCAAGTGGGTGCTAGTGGAAAAGACCATACGGAGGGAAAGCAAAGTCCACAACCCACATCTAAACAATAAATGTATTACCTTCCAGGAGGGGAGCCAACAAGAGGGTAATCTTCACAAACATCAAGCAGATTTAGCTAACAATTCTGAGTTTGTTAACTCTGAGATGAGGGAAATTCCTGGTTTTCTCTTTGAGAATGACAGTTAAACTGTGAGTCAATTACCGTGGTAACAGACTCTCTGAACTTAACCTGCTCGCCGGAGGATTTTCTTCAACAAACCCAGAATTTCTCTTTGACTCCTCCCCTCCTGCTGCACCTGAACCAGCTGACTGACACCCCATTTCATTTCCTTCATAAAGGTGAAGTCAAAGCACAAAGCAGAGCAAAGAATTGGTTATCGGTGTATAAGGACTGCTACAGCAATTACATCATAAATTTGTAATCAGCTCAGATTTAAATTAGTAGCCTCCATCTTTCTAAATCTGCAACTGTGGACAGTAATGCAGCTGTCACGCTGTTCCCTTGCATTTGAAACCTTCAGGCTACTGTACATTACTGCAGAATCACCATTTAATGAAAAGATACCAGTGATCAGTAATCAATCATTTTTCATATTGTAATCAGCCACGTTCACATTTACAGCTAAAAGATGATGTGAGTGGCTTAGGTGACTGTTAAGACTGCAGATATAGACATTAATAGTAATCTGATTACATCTGTGATGAAATGTGTTCATGCATTGAGGTTCAAGTCAGTAAATGATGTCAAACTACAATTTGAAAGGTACAGTGTCTGAAATCAGTGGATCTGCCCAGTGACTCCGAACTGCATCAACCGTAGTGGATCAACAAATAAGGTCTGCATCTGAATCCGCTTGCTCAGCAGGAAGGCTCATCAATCAGACCGAATCTGAATCCAGTCATTTGCTGTCAGGTTACAGCTGAATAATTAGCTTTAAAAATAAATGTTAATATATTGGACAGAACAGTTTGGATATGGAGCTTCCAGGCAGGACGAAACATGCAAGATGACAAAGAAGATTCATGGATGTAGCGAAGGAATAGAATAGAATAAACCTTTAGTATCCCACAGATGAGAAATTTCGGTGTTACAGAGCTCTTACAGCAAGGGAAAACAAAATATAAAAGCAAGACACAAGGTGGTCCTATAAACATAAGCAACTGAAGTTTGTACATACAGGTAACAATGTACAGAATGCAGAGGGTTGGTGTGATAAACATCATGGTGCACACTGGCACACGTTCATAATCCTCGGTTCACTTGGTTAAAATGGAGACTCTTAATTTACCCGTTACCACGATGAGTCATGGTATCAGAGCTCAACTGATGTTGGCTCTCTTTTTCCACTCATGCGTGTACTTAACTCGGAGTGAAAATACTCAGACTTGAATTAACTCTGATCAGCTGTTCTGGAACAGGAAACTCAAAGTTGCCGATCTCAGAGCTCAGAGTTTATTTTTAAAATCAAACCTTGTTGAAGATGCTTCCTGGAATATGGCCCAGGAATACTAGCGACTCAAGATAATGACTAGAAAAGCTTAAAACAATCTGGTGGCTAGGGAGGGCTAAGCAGGAGATATTTATACTGAAGAGGTGATTGGCTAATTGGAAGCAGGTGTAAGTACAGCATAGGTGACGCTGATTAGGGCAGCGCAGACAAGGGAGTGCAAAGGAGGGAACAGCTTGGTGAAAAGGCCTTATTATTTGAAATAGCTTGGGGATGGCACTTGCCTTTTACATTCCATAGCTGGCGGTAACATAGACTTGACATAAAAATGAATGAAGCAACCACTTGGTTTCTGCACTCTGCATTTGAACACATATCTGCTAACAATCCCAAGTAACAGACTAGTAGTCTGTTACTAGTTTTTTGGTTAATTCACCAATTGTTGTAATGGTAGAAACTATCCAAAAAAAGCCCACAATTATTTATTTCAATGCTGAAGTCGTGCGTTTTACTTTGGAGCCTTTGACCACTGGAGGCAATTTCACACTCAAATTTCAGTCATGGAAACTGTCACCTAGTGGTGGCTTTGTATTGATGGTGTAGAAGTACTGTTCTCAGTAGTTGTAGCATTAAGGGCAGAAGTGTTGGTTAAAAACTTAATATAGTATCCTTCACCTCCATATGATCGTCATGAGTCTGTTTCTGTGTAAGCACTGTAAACAGTTCTCTGTTTCCCCCCCTCGATTCACACCTGCCACACACACACACACCTTAGTAATTTCTCTCCCCCCCTCTCTCTCTCTGCCTCCACACCTTTGCGTGTACTGTAACATATGTGAAGTTGTCAGTTGTATTTCTCACAGCCAAGAAAACATATTTTAATCACATGAAAAAATCCACATTACACCAAACTTATTGATTTCCTCTTGGCAGTGTTTCTATATGTGTTTGTAAAGCATATGTTTTTACACATAGGAAGCACTAATTATGAGGCTATCCTTGTGTTTGTGCATGGCAACTGCACTAATATGAAACACAATTAATAAAACACATTAGGACCTCCAGCTCCTTACTGAAATGTTTTAATTAACACCAGATTCCACATATTTAAACAAATACATGAATAAATAATGTTCTCTTTTGACTTTAGAATCATCTTTTAGTTCCTTTTAGTTTTCTGTGGCATTTCCTTACTTATCATTTTTCAAGAGGCAACACTGTGTGATGTTAAAAGAAACCCGGTGCGTGCAACAATTACATTTTACTGCAACCAGTGAGAAACATGACTGGGTAAGAGCAAAGTGAAAATGGGCAGGCCTACAACCCTCTGTGAAGGAGTGTACAGGTTTGCACGTATCCGTGGTTCCACAGTTAAATACTCCAAAATGTTTGAGACCTGTCAAACAGAAATGATGAAACTAAAAACACATAATGCTGAAAGAATCCACACTGCCAATAACAACAAACTTTCTCATTGCAACATTTGACACATTGCATTTGTACTATTTTTATCTAAATGCACTTCAAATGATTTGCAGATCACTGCCTTCTATATATTTTTGGTGGTCATTACAGAAGCAGTAAATCAAATTTAACTGTGGCTATTCAAGCCACACCTTTAAAAGCGCAGACTTAGAGGGATTACAGAGGAGCGGAAGATGGGAAAGAAGCAAGAAAACTGGGAGACGGAAGGAAGGAATGAGAGAGATTAATAGATTAGAGGGAGGGAGGGAGAGGGAAAGCGTAAGAAAAAGAGTGTGAGAAAGAATTAATGGGAGGCAGAGGAAGGAAGAGAGAGGCGGCATGAGAGAATGAAAGAGAGATTAATAGACGACAGAGGTAGTTCAGAGAGGAATGCTGACAGGTCTCTTTCAAGTGTTGGACACACACACACACACACGAACATACACACACAAGAACACGGAGCCCTGTAGAGAGCAGGTGTAGACGTCACTACCATCTGTGTATCAAAGCTTCAAATATTACTACTGACGTGTACATATATTAATATACAAGTAGTATATAAGCAGAATTATATGGACGTACACAGGAGTGAAAAAAAAATACTATTTTACTCCTCAGCTCCCCCTCTCTGCTCTTTTCTCTGTCCATCATCCCTTCTTTAATGTAAGGTAAATCAGTCTGTATACACTGCATCTAAACCCGCCATCTGTTCTGCACACGCATCTGTAATGAGCACTTAATACGCATACGCATCTCAAACTTGCTTTTAAGTTAAACCAATAAATTTACAGCATTACGTTTATTTATGGTTTATTAATTCGACAGTAAATGTTACACCCCTGAAAACAGGGGGAAAAGAATCACGAGAGTGATTATGACTTGCGTCTCTCATGCAGTAGTTTATTGCAGTGAAAATGAGCAGAAACGTTTCACATTCTGTACTGCTAAATGTCACATGGTGGAAGAAAAACACTAAATAATAAACCGAAATACTAAAGTGCTTACTATACATATACTTGAGCAGGTTTCCTGACAAAATGGCTGACAATCGCGGTGTTTTTAGCTCCTGCCGTTATCTTAATGGCCATTACACAGTACAAAACACAGCTCAAAACCGCCACGTATATGTGCACAAAACTGCAATGTAATGCTTTTAACGCTTACAAAACAATGAAGGATTACCTCTTAAATATCTTAACAGTGTACACATTGGAAATATATCAACTTTTAAACACTTTTACCTGAAAACAGGGGGAAAAGAATCACGAGAGTGATTATGACTTGCGTCTCTCATGCAGTAGTTTATTGCAGTGAGGAGAACGCGCGAAAGCCCCCTAGTGGAGAATAGAGACACTACTAATCGATCCCAGAAAAGGCTTACTAGCCGATCACTGATGTATAGATTGCAGTTCTCTTAAGTAACATGAAAGTCATTAATATAACATGAAAAATAATAAACTCTTAACCATTTTCTTACCATATTTACATTATTTTCGTCCTTATATCAACTGATATGAATTAGTATTAACTGAACAGTTTTATATGCAATAGTCATTCAACCTGTCACACTCTCCCCCACTCAAAAAATGTCGTCCCGACATTATACCAACAAGATGCTTTTCAGTCTATATTCTCTTGTAGTCAGGACATCAACAGTAGAGTGAACCAATGTCCTTAATTCTGTGAGTTTAACACCTGTTTCACCACAGTCCATCACTGGTGACTGAAGACAAAGTCTATAACCAGTCCATATGTGAGTCTTCACAAAGTCTATTGTCTATGGTTATAATCCACAGATGGGGAAAAGTTCATGTCTTTTTCTTGATGACAGTCTTTAAGTACAGTTCTCAAGTCATCAGTGGAAAAGTGTCAACTTACATTTGCTGGAGTCCATACAAACCAATGGGCTGGGTGCAGTATGACTGCACAGCTGGAAACCATGGAACCAGGCCCGGGTACACAGGAAGCAGTTGCGGTGCTGGCTGAACACTGTAGCAAGATGGGGTGCCCAGTTGGTCATACGTCATCCGTCTTGGCGGGTGTCTCTCTCGCTGTGGCCGCTGAGGTGTCTCCTCCTCAAGTCTCTCGAGTACAACAGGTGGAGGAGGGGCAGGTATGTCACCTGCAGTGGGCTCTGCCTCCTCACAAGTTGTCTCCACGGCAGCTGGGTCAGGCGCCTCCAGATGGTCTCCAGCAAGAGGCTCTGGTGTTGGTGCAAGAGCAGGGACTGAAGCTGCGGGCTGAGACGTTGCTGTGAGAAGTTCTTGTTCTGATGGCTGGGACACAGGTTGAGGTGGTGCGTAATGACAGCGGTATTCATCAACACTGCCCTCATCATCAGAGTCTGGCACAACAGCGACAGGTTTATCAGTCTTTTTCTGTTCATGTCTTGTACGATTATCTTTTTCAGGCACTTTTTCAAAAGGTAAGTGGTCACATGACATAAGCAAGTTTCTGTGAAGCACTCTAGAGCGCCCTCTGCCTCTCTCCGGTCTTACCTCATAGATAGGGAGGTCAGGCCCCATTTGTCTGACTACTGTGTGAACAGTGTCCTCCCAATAGTCTCTCAGTTTCCCTGGGCCTCCTCTAGGTGTCAGGTTTCTGACCAGAACTCTCTCGCCAGGTTGTAACACAGAACTCCTTACTTTTGTGTCGTAGTGTCTTTTGCCCTTTTCAGCAGCTTTCTTTGCATTCTCATTTGCTATAGAGTAGGCTTGTTCCATGCCCTTTCTCCATTTTTCAACATAGTCTCTGTGGTCACTAAAATCTGTTTCTGAGTACAGTCCAAAGAGCATATCTACTGGTAGCCTGGGTGACCGTCCAAACAGTAGGTAAAATGGGGAGTAGCCAGTGACTTCGCAACGTGTGCAATTATATGCATACATTAACTTGTTGATAGATTCCTTCCAGTTCGACTTTTGTGTTTCAGTTAGCGTTCTAAGCATTTGCAACAATGTCCTGTTCATACGTTCAACTTGACCGTTCCCCATTGGGTGATAGGGTGTTGTCCTAGAACCGGCCATGCCACACAGTTTCTTGAGCTGACTGAATAGCTGATTTTCAAATTCACCTCCTTGGTCATGGTGAATGCGACAGGGGAAGCCAAACTTTAGGGCATAGTCATTGAATATCAGGTTTGCAGCAGTTTTGCCTGACTTTGAGGTGGTGGCATAGGCTTGGGCAAAACGTGTGAAGTGGTCAGTTATCACTAGAATATATTCATAACCGCCTTTGCATTTTTCAAGATGGAGAAAGTCTATACACACCAGCTCAAAGGGCTGCGTAGTTACAATGTTTGTTAAAGGAGCTCTTGTTTCATGGCTGGGCTTTTTCTGCTTTACACAGGAACAAACGTTGGTCACATAATGCTCGATGTCTGCCTGCATGTGTGGCCAAAAGAAGCGTTCACGTATCAAAGACACTGTGCGATCAACACCTTGATGGCCCATATTATTGTGCAGCTCTTCAAGTACAGTCTTTTTGAACTGATCTGGCAGGACTAGCTGTTTCCGGGCAGAAGTGAGCCTGTACAAGATGCCATTGTTATCTAGTCTTAACTTGCCCCACTCTCTGAACAAGCATTTTGTCTTAGGGTCAAATGTTCTTAGCTCTTTGGGCAGTGGTTTTGAATCTGTCTGTTTACACTGTAATACAGGGCTTATAACAGGATCAGACTTTTGCGCTTCATTAAGCTGTTCTTTTGGTATGGGTGTGAATGTTGCTTCTGCTGGCTCACCGTCTGCTGTGACTGACATTGCTGCAGCTGAGAGTGTCCATGCGGCAGGTGTGTCTTTCTGTACCTCAATGGCCTGGATAGCAGCTGCAATAGTGTCCGGTGGCACTTCCTCAGAGCAGTCTCTCATCAAGGTTTCGACATCAAGTGGCATTCTTGATAAAGCATCTGCATCACTGTTTTCCTTCCCTGGTTTGTACTTAATGGTGAAGTGAAAATCAGCGAGCTCAGCGACCCATCTTGATGTGGTGGCATTCAGTTTGGCTGTTGACAGAATGTACGTTAGCGGGTTGTTATCGCTATAGACAGTAAATGTTGGGGCATAGTACAAATAGTCTCTGAATTTGTCAGTGATAGCCCACTTCAATGCTAAAAATTCTAGTTTTCCTGCATGGAAGTGGTAGTTTTTCTCAGCCGCTGTTAGAGTACGGGAGCCATAAGCAATAACTCGCAGCTTACCATCTTGTCTCTGGTACAACACTGCGCCTAGCCCTTTGTGTGAGGCGTCTGTGTGTACGATGAACGGCTGTGTGAAATCTGGGAACCCCAGCACTGGTGGGTGGAGCAAACAGTCTATTAGTTCCTCAAGCGCACGTTGATGCTGGTCAGTCCACACGATTTGTTTTGAGGAGGGCACAACTTGACTGGCTCTCTTTGGTCTTGCCCTTGTCCCTTTTGTGGTGTCTGAGTTCTCTGTGGTTTTGTCAGCTTTTAACAGTTCATACAAACAACCTGCTTTTCTGGAGAAGTCTTTTATGTATTGTCTGTAGTAGGAGAGAAGGCCTAACATTTTTCTGAGCTGACCAACATTTTGTGGTTTTATACCTTTGAGTGCTTTGACTGCTTCAAAGTCTGCAGGATCCACTTTACTGCCCTCTGCACACACTATTCTGCCCAAATAGCGCACCTCAGACTTAAACATGTCACACTTACTTGGCTTAAGCTTTATACCAAAGCCTCTCAATCTCTGGAGCACTTTTCTCACGTCCTCCAAGTGATCTTTGAACGTTTTGCTGTAAACTAATGTGTCATCCAGATAGGGGATGCAGATGTTGTCGCGCAGCCCATCCAGGCACTCTTCCATACAGCGCTGAAATGCTGCAGGGGCATTCATAAGTCCAAAGGGGATGCGAATCCACTCATATAATCCCCAGGGGGTCACAAAAGCAGTGAGTGGACGACTTTCTTCTGACATGAACCCCTGGTGGTACGCTTTCCCCTGATCTAAAAGCGAAAACCAGGAGTTTCCACCCAAACTGTCCATAATGTCCTGGACGCGTGGGATGGGCTGGCGATCAGGATGGGTTTTCCGATTCAGGTCTCTGTAGTCTATGCACAGTCTTAAAGTACCATCTTTTTTTCTAACACAAACAACTGGTGAGGAGTATGACGAGTCTGACTTCCTGACCCAGCCTTGTGCTATTAAATCATGCAGGTAACTTTTCATCTCTTGGTAGAGCGGCCGTGGCACAGACAGGTATGTTCGTTTGACTGGTTCGTTGTCTTTGAGTGATATGGTCATTTTCAGTTTTTCAATACAGCCTATATCATTGTCTGTTTTAGAGAAAGACTGGCATTCCTCTCTGAGCATCTGTTTTGCTAATACTCTCTGCTCTTCACCCAGGTGGCTAAGATCTACAGGTGGGTCCCACTCTTCGCTAGCGCTACACTGGGCTTGTGTATTTGTCTGGTTAACAGTAGCTACAGATGCGGCTTTTTCAAACACCTGGGCAGGTAAAACAGCTGTAATAGTCTGAACCGAGCCAACTAATGTACGGCCTGGAATGACAATTTCATGGTCAGTTGGGTTAGAGACACCTAGTGTTATGACAGGTAAAGTACCCTTCTTAACTTTAACCAAAGTGTCAAAAAACTCAAGATTGTCTGGCCACTGGGGGTTTAAGTCTGGCTCAAATATCATGACCATATCTTGTTTAAATGGCCCTGCTGCTATACGACCCTCAACATGCATGTGGCTTTTTTTTGGTACAGTAATACAGTCTTTCTTTGTCATCACTTTGTACTCGTCAACTGCATCTGCACTAACAGCCTGTATAAAAGCTTTCACCTTGTGTCTTTTGAGGCTGGGAAATGCTTTTCTCACTGTGCTGTACAGTTTAGCTTGGTCAGTCTTATTCACAATGTATTCAATTACATTGTAGCCTATAATAGGGCATGTGAGCTGAAAACCTTTCATTACCAACATGGGGATGGTCAATTTCTCAGTTTGTTCCGTTCCGGAAACAAGTTGGAAGGTTGTCTCAACCCACCCAAGATATGGCATGTTGGTCCCATTTGCTGCGGTCAGGGTGAGTTCAGATGTGTCCATAATATCTGCTACATCTCTCAGCTCTGTGTGTGGCAGATAGTCCTTTTTCCACTTCTCATCGATGATTGATACCTGTGAGCCTGAGTCCCATAGAGCTTGAAGCCTGTGGCCGTCCAGAAAACACTCAACCAGACATTGCCTGCCCACCAGAGATGTGACTTTGTGAGGGGAATTTACATAAGCTGGCGACAGTGGTACCTGGACAGTCTCATTTTCTTTCTTAGTCTTTAAGCCAGTGCATTGTCTCTTATGTTGTCTCCAGTGTTGTTTCTGGCATGTTCTTGAACAATAAAGTGCGTTTTTACATGCTGAACACTGTCTCATGCCTGACTTTTCTTGTTTACAGTTGGAGCAATGTTGGGACTTGTGGATGATGGGCATGGTTAACACTCGTCCCTCGGTGGTAACCATTGCTGGTTTAAATGTTTCTCTTTATATGGTCTCATACCTCTGCTTCTACATCCAGCCTGAAAGTGTTCTCTACTCCCACAGAGGTAGCAGTGGGTGCAGCGCTCGTTGACTCCATTCTGCTGGCAGATGTGGCACCTCCTCTCACGGCGGGCTGGACTACCTGTGTAGTGCTGTACAGGATACTGAGGGGGTGGTGGCCTTTGACGGGGGCCCTGGAAGCTATAATACTGCTGGTCCCTATCATACTGCATAACTGGTGGTAGGGCATATGACTGAGGACCAGCCACCGGCTGCTGTAGAGTCTCTTTAATCTGAGCTATCTCTGCACTGAGACCTTTCAGGGAGGCTACACCTGTCTTAAGCTCCGCTAACTCAGTTAAAAGCTCGGGTGGTATCTTAGCTTTAACTTCTTTCACAGGGTTCTTAGCTGGTGACACATCATCTGACTGCACTGCACTCACACTTGTAGCAGTCTGTGATGCTAAACATCTCTTCTTGTTTTTCCTTTCTGCCTCATTGGCACAAGCCATATTTAACCTCTCTAACAGGAGTTCATCAGGTGTCTTAGAGTCTAACAGGAGTGGCTGCATATCTATCCTGACACTGTCACTCTGGAAGCCTGTGAGTATGGTGTGCAAACACATACGCTGAACTAAAGCTGGGTCGTATTTGAGTCCTGACTCAGATTCTTGGGAAGCAAATAAGACTTTCTGCTTTAGATCTAAAACTCTCATCAGGAAGCTTTGAGCAGTCTCTTTTGGGGTCTGTACCTCAGAGGCAAGTTGTTTATACAGTTCGGTGGCGCTCTTCTCCTGGAAATGGGAGCGCAGTATGCGGCGTAGAGTCGGAAGGGTGAGTTGAGATTTTCCCTCCAAATAGCTGCGTAGTTGTAGACCTGGCAAGATAGCTCTGATGACAGCATCTACAATGTCAAGCTCTGAGTAACCTCTGCTCAGTCCATTTTCGATCTGGTGAGCAAGACTGGAAAATGTCAGTTTGTCTTTTTGACCTGGTTCGCCAATCTGGCCTGATATTTTGAAATCTTTCTGCCAGTAAGGGCTTGGTCGTTGGGGGGTACTTGACACAGATGAGTTAGGGACAAAGCGATTACCTTGGGAGTGAGAAATAATTGCTGTGTTAACTGCATTAGCTGTCTCTGTTACCAGTGAGGTTGCAGTATTTGGTTGCTCTCTGTGTCCTGAATCACCCTCTTCATTTGCATTTGGTTCAGTCTCAACAATTGTCTCTTTCATTATTTCAGCAATCTTATCATTAAGCAACAACAGTTCTGACATTCCTTCATCCTCAAGTACTGTTATACCTTCTCTCTCAATGTGTATTTGGATGTGTGTTAGCAGTGACAGTCGTGTTTTTCTGCTAACATCTATTTTCTCTGCAATGCCAAGGAACTCGCAGATTGACACTAGTTGGTCTTTGGACAGAGTGTGCATTTCACGCACAACCTCTTCTCGCAGCTCTTCCACCGAAGACATTGTGGCAGTAGGCTGGAAGAATTTTGCATGTACGGGTGACGCTGAGCTGAGTCGCTTTTGCAGCCCCTGATGATCTCTGGCTGGCCTCAGGAAACATGCGCTAAAACACAGCTACCAGTTCGCCTCGACAGCAACACTTTCCTCACTGCAGTCTGCCTGGGTTGTAGTGGGGGGGATTTAGCTGGCTTGGACTACGATGTGCAGATTGTGGACACCGGACATCTAAGCAGCTATCCCAGCGGTGCCTCCAAATGTTACACCCCTGAAAACAGGGGGAAAAGAATCACGAGAGTGATTATGACTTGCGTCTCTCATGCAGTAGTTTATTGCAGTGAAAATGAGCAGAAACGTTTCACATTCTGTACTGCTAAATGTCACATGGTGGAAGAAAAACACTAAATAATAAACCGAAATACTAAAGTGCTTACTATACATATACTTGAGCAGGTTTCCTGACAAAATGGCTGACAATCGCGGTGTTTTTAGCTCCTGCCGTTATCTTAATGGCCATTACACAGTACAAAACACAGCTCAAAACCGCCACGTATATGTGCACAAAACTGCAATGTAATGCTTTTAACGCTTACAAAACAATGAAGGATTACCTCTTAAATATCTTAACAGTGTACACATTGGAAATATATCAACTTTTAAACACTTTTACCTGAAAACAGGGGGAAAAGAATCACGAGAGTGATTATGACTTGCGTCTCTCATGCAGTAGTTTATTGCAGTGAGGAGAACGCGCGAAAGCCCCCTAGTGGAGAATAGAGACACTACTAATCGATCCCAGAAAAGGCTTACTAGCCGATCACTGATGTATAGATTGCAGTTCTCTTAAGTAACATGAAAGTCATTAATATAACATGAAAAATAATAAACTCTTAACCATTTTCTTACCATATTTACATTATTTTCGTCCTTATATCAACTGATATGAATTAGTATTAACTGAACAGTTTTATATGCAATAGTCATTCAACCTGTCACATAAAGCAACTTCGCTATAAAGCCACTGGTGAGTGACAAGCTCACTGCTAGCTTTTCTCAGTATTAGATGTAGTTTGTCCCAACTTTTTCTCCGTGCAGTTTCATTCTTTCCAAACTCAACTAAAACAGCTAGACATTGATGGGAAGATAGATGTTGATAGATACAACTGAATTAATATTTCACCTGCAAATTCTGTCTGACGGTCTGATATTGATTGCAATCACTCTGTAGTTACTGCCAGTAGATGACCAGCTCTGGCTACAAGTTGGCTCAATAGGCTGCTCTTACTGCAGTGAATGGTGCTTATTTTGAAGGATTTGTTTGACTTTCCCTTTAAACCTTTCTTTCCATCCTAATTTGGTTAATGATAAAAATAAATGAGGTTTGTGAAATCAGGAAGAAAATCCTGATTTTTGGTGAAATCCACAGTATAAATCTATTGATACTGAATGCAACACAGTGTTTCTGAAAATGTTTTTACTGGCAAAAACATCAAAACTATTATTAGACTTTTTCTGGTCACTGTGGTGCTACATGACCACCATCCACCAAACCACACATGGCAGGTAGCTTACTGTGTGACTACACTGTAGCCTGTGCTGTTTCTAAGAGAAAAGGTGGCAGCTCCTACATGGAAAAAGTCTTTGGTGATTGTACAGCGACTTCCTGCCACTGTGGGGTTTTTTGGCTTTTGAGTTTTTCCCCAAATCTTCATATTCGGGGGTTGCTAAACCAGTGATTTCTTCAGAAAACTGAAGCCAAGGAGGAAATTATTTTCTGAGAAGTGAATGGTGTCTTTCCTACAGAGACGGGCAGCAGACCAAATCCTGTGTCAAACAGCTGAGTCACTGAATGTCAAAGATCAAGGATGAGGATCAGGATCAGAGTGTGGCTGGAATACTGAACAAGCCATGGGAATGTAGGACAGATATATCATGGTTTAGTCACAGTATTTTCTGTTCTATAAAATTTGAAAAAGTTATTTGGAGAAAATAGTAGATAGAGAAGTAAAGAATAACAATCTAAGTTCAGGTGACTAAAATTTGGGCTGTCTTGCTATTCGTGACAGAAAAAACAGTCATAGCACTGCATGATGTGCACTACACCAACGGTCCCCAACCTTTTTTGCGTCACAAATATGCCCGACAATATTTTCACGGACCGGCCTTTAAGGTGTCGCGGATAAATACAACAAAATAAAACTAGTACCGGTACCGAAAAAAAGATTTATTCATAACACACGTGAAAAGACCCAGGAAAACCGAGTTAACGATGAAACGATAACAAAATAACACTGAAAACCGATAAAAACCCTGAAAACTATACATTTCACACCTGAGCCTCAACTCTCGCGGCCCGGTACCAAACGACTCACGGACCGGTACCGGTCCGAGGCCCGGGGGTTGGGAACCGCTGCACTACACAACACAGCAAAGTAAGCTGAGGTACTAAGTATAGAGAAGGACTTGTCTTCAGGCAATAGATGCTACCTACACTTAAGGTCATAAGAAAATGCAAATACTTAAGGTGTCCTGCGAGAAACCTTTCGTGCTTAATGTTAAATATCTCATGGTGTGTGTGTGCGTGCGTTTCCTAGCTCCATAAATTAGAATGAGATGAATAGTTAAATATGAAAATATGACAGGCTTGTCGTTTGATGCTTGTTCACATTGACAAGAGACATCTGCTCTGGCCAGTGGAGAGAAGGAGTCGAGTTGTTTGGTGGAGGGGATTACACAAAAAACTTCTCATTTACATTTATTCCTAGGCATTTAGCCGGCGCTTTTGCATGCGCACAGTTGCATAAGTGTGTGTTCTTGTTGTATTTATGTGTGTGTCTGTGTGTGGCAGCTTCTGTCACAGGAGGGGATGAAAGGATGAGGAAGTCTCGAGAGAACAAACGGATGAGCAGACAGCGGATGATGGCACGGCAGGGACGGAGCACGACACTGGGTCGAATGAACTCTGCGGCAGCAGCATCGGGCTGATTAAAACACACGTTCTTCTAACTAATACTTTAATGAAATATTAACACAGTTAACTGTAATTAAATTAAAAGGGGAGCCGCCAGTGAGATTAGCGGCCATGTCTGAACAACCTTAGGAGGATAACCTCCCCCTCAAATTAATACCAGAGCATTAGCTTAACTGCTCTGCTGTTACACACACAGTCAAGCTCATAATGAGCGTGGATGCAGACAAATTTTTAATTTTAAAAATGTTCTCCATATATGCAGGATGTGCAAATAGTCAAGTCTTTCTGCTCAGTGTGACAATATATCATCATTGTGTTAGCACTGATAATGAAGTCCAGTTTAGACTTCTTAACCTTTTAACAGCCACCAAATAACCAAACTGTGTAGGGTTTGAGTTGGGGCTTCAATTGCAGACTGACTCTTTTAACCCTCTCAAGGCAGGCGTTGCAGATTTGCAACAAGTAAAAGCTAACAACCTGATTACCCCACATACATATTTTATGAGGGGTTTTTTTTTACTCAGAAGTACCACTGCAGGTATTCTTTTGTGCAGTAGCAACAAAAACTTAATTTGATCCTGAGAGGGTTTAATCTATTATTCACCTGCTTGGACCAAACAAATGGAAAATCCCTAATGGCAAAATTTATTAAATTTTGACAGTGGGTCAACATGACAAATACCAGGACCAGGAAAAGAAAGAGCAGCTTTTATAGAATTCACCAAAGGTCACGTTCGTTCTTTATAGCTGCGATTTTCCTCACATGTATTTCCCGACATTCCTGAAAACGCCTATTGTTGTGATCCAGCCCTTACTGTCTCTGCTACATCATATCATATTACTGATATGCGGTACAAAATGTTATCTTTGAGGATGAAAATCAGTATCACAAATGTGTTTTCCAAAACACATTTGCCACCAATATTGGAAGGAACCCTTGTCATATACATGCACAGTGCATCTGAAGAGTATTCCCAGCGCTTTACATTTCGTTACATTTAGTCATGTTACACAGCATTATTTTAAACTGGATTAAATTTTCCCCATTAATGAGACGGTGAAAAAAATTGTTTGAAAGTCTGCTAAATGTATTAAAAGTAAAACAAGAACAAGAACAAGAACAACGGAACATGTACACAAGTATTCACATCCTTTGCTCAATACTTTGTTGATGCACTTCTGGCAACAATTACAGCCTCGTGTCTTTGTGAGTATGATGCTACCATCTTGACACTCCTACTTTTTGGGCAATTTTTTCCGTTCTTCTTTTCAGAGCCTCTCAGGTTCCATCAACTTGAAAGGGGAGTTGTTACTTATTGTCGTTGTCCTGTTGGAAGATGAAGCTCTGCCCCACTCTGAGGTCTAGTGCTCTCTATACATTGCTGCATTCATCTTGCCGTTGACCCTGCGCTATCTCCCAAATCCCACTGCTGAAAAACATCCCCACAGCATGAAGCTGCCACCACTGAACTTCACTGTAGGGAGGGTAT
The DNA here is from genome assembly GCF_057381915.1 of Diplotaxodon limnothrissa. Taxonomy (NCBI): domain Eukaryota; kingdom Metazoa; phylum Chordata; class Actinopteri; order Cichliformes; family Cichlidae; genus Diplotaxodon; species Diplotaxodon limnothrissa. The sequence goes on along the minus strand of NC_140602.1, from coordinate 33,711,952 downwards.
TGGCCAGGTGATGAGCCTGGTTTCCTCCTGATATTGTGCTTGGCATTGAGGCCAAAGAGTTCAATTTTTGTTTAAGCAGACCAGAAAATTTGGTTTCTAGTTGTCTGAGAGTCCTTCAGGTGCCTTTTGGGAGACTCCGGGTGGGCTCAGCTGCCACGTGCTTTTAAGTCAGGATAGGGCCACTCTACCATACAGGCTTGATTAGTGGAGTGTTACAGGAATGGTTGTCTTTATGGTTGTGTCTCCACTCTCCACAGAGTAACGCTGGAGCTCTGTAAGAGTTCAAGGAAGAATTCCAAACTTCTTCCATTTACAGAGGGTGAAGGCCGCTGTGCTCATTGGCACGTTCAATGCTGCAAAAATGTTTCTGTACCCGTCCACAGATCTGTGCATCGATACAATCCCGTCTCAGAGGTCTACAGACAGCTCTTTGGACTTCATTGCTTGTTTATTTTTCTTTTATAGCTATGGGACCTTTTATATAAACCGAGTGTTATCACGTCTAGTCAGCTAAATTTACCACAGGTGGACTCCAACCATGTTTAAACATACCTGACAGATGATCAGTGCAAACAGGTTGCACTGAGCCCAATTTTGAGTGTCATGGTGAAGGCTGTGAATATTTATGTACATGTTACACTTTTGTTTTTTATTTTTAATAATTTTGCAAGAATTGGAAGTTTTTGATCACTTTGACATTACGGGGTATTGTCTGCCCCCGTCTGGTATTGAGGTGAGGTGAATGTGTGAAGGTGGAACAGGTGAGGCTCTATGAATACTTTCTAGATGCACCGTATATTCACTTTTACAGTCTGCAACTCACTTTACAGAAAACGGTTCCAGTTAAAATGTCTTGATGCATGCTCAGTCATCCAGGTAAGTAGATCCCAAGAGGTTGATTCTGTTCATCTGGATGTAGTGTTTTCAGTAGGAGAAACGTTTTTTGATCAGTGGTTGTTGATCAGTGGTCATGACACCTCACAGCCCATTGTTCCTTCAGTGGTGCTGGTTTCAGTCATTATGCAAATGTACTGTTTATTAGGTTGGGGAAACCTGCAGTCAGCTGAGACTGAAGAAGACACTTGGATGAGTGACAAAATGTTTCTCCCACAGAAAATTCTACGTCCAGATGAACAGAATCAACCTTTTGGGAGTTCCAGTTAAAACGGAAACGCTGCACAATCCTGATTTGAATTCACATTGACTTTAAGTTAACTTACTTACAGTTACATTCTGTATTTTAAAAACATAATTATGTAAATTATGTGAAACTGCACATTCTCCCTGTCTTGCACACAGACACACACAGGGTGATTGGATTACCGTGGTGTGTGTGTTATAAGAGGCAGATTTTTACTGTTAATCGTGAAGGGTATTAGCTCTAATAATGAGTTGACTAAATAGTCTCTGAATGGCAAGTAATAACATTAAGTGTGATTGCATGTGAGCAGGCACGTGTGCATGTGCGCGCGTGGGATAAGTCGGCGTGGTACTAAACCTCCCAATTAACCAGAAATATTTGATCTGCATTCACCATGCCTGACCTGACGTGCGCGCGCGCGCGCGCACACACACACACACACACACACACACACACACACACACACACACACACACCTAAGAGTGTGTTTGCATTGAAGTGTATTAGCACTCTGCATTAGAAAGGGGAAAAAAAAAACAAAAAAACCAGAGGAAGTAAAAATCCTTGAATTTCAGTGATGTTCACAGATGAGCTGCTTCATATATCGTGAGGGAGAAAGATATTTTTGTGTGTTTTCGATTGGTTTAACAACATTATCATAATTAATCAGATAATGCTGACATTATTGGTGTGGCAATTACCATTGCAGTTATCTGTCGCCCGCTGCTTGTTATTGTCCTTTCATTGTTTCTCTAATCATGACCATCACCATCATCCTTTATATGATAATTAGTAATATCAACAATTAATTTACTCTACGTCAGATTTAATTAATTTGTCCTCAACCCTGATCTGGCCCAGTGGTGTGAAACATTTTATCTGACTGTGTCAACGCTGTAATTGTCTTCAGTTATAATTAAAGGCCGCTGTTCCTTTAGATTTTCCTTTTAGCTAACAAATATGGAGAAAAGACCAAAACCAACCACGTGACGTCGTCTGGTGTCCTGGTCTGTTGCACTCAGCTTAAATAGCTGGCAACTTTTTAGAATTTACAAAAGGGGAAGTGCATTTTCTGGGGACTATTTAACAGCTGGATTAATATACTTGGAACTTTTTCAGAGTTGTATATATAAAGTTATTATAGCAAGCGAAACTCAAGATTAAGATTAAGATATTCGTTTCATACTTTTATAGATTAGTCTGTACCAATGTGACAAACTGTCCAGCCCACTGGTGGTTAAAGTGGATGTGTTGTGTTTTCTCCTTTTTACAATAAATATACAGTTTATGTGGTGGATGTGCCTATTACTGTAATCGTGGCCAATGTTTAAAATAACGAGGATTAGAAATCCCTGTCAGCCCTTTTATTGATCCCATTGTATTCTTGGCTATATATGATATACTTAATATGATTATCTCAGGCACAGAAATCAGGCTGTAAGCACAGAAGCACCGCCCACCTCGTGTTCAAACCTTTGGCTTGTGAGGGTCAGCCAATCAGAAGAAAGATGGCTTAAACTGAATAATGGTTTGTTTCAGACAGAATACGAAAGAAGCAACTGTACCAAGGGTAAATAAAAGATAAATGAAGAATACTTTGAAATGTCTTTGATGCAAAGCTACTATAAAAGAGTAGCATGTTTTTCTAGTCCAAGGAAAAACATAGCGCTGGAGGTTAAGCATAGTAATGTTGTTTATGGTGAACAATAACACTGTTTTCAGTGTTTTCTCTCACATGCAGCACACAACAGGAAACATTAGGCTCAGATATGTTCTCACTATTGGAAATCCTTTGTTTGGGTTTAGGATGCTGATAGAGTTTAAATGAGACAGGGCACATGTCGCCAACTTGCTCACTGTGAATAACACATGGACTCAGACATACATTATACATATTTTGTGCAAGAAAGCTGGTGGGTCTGTGTTTGACATTGCAAATGGATATTCAAGGCTTTTGTGTGTGTAAAATCTGCCTAATCAGGACTCTAAATTAGGGTAGAAGTATCAGCCTTTCAACAAGAAGTCAAGAAAAACTAACTTTATAAAGTCTTTTTCACATTTTTTACACACTATGGAAGCAATAAACACAACAGAAGATTTTAAAGATATGTTCAGAAGAACTTTTTGTGTGTTCAGTGCAGAGCTTTAGAGAATTTTCTTTGGTCTGAAACAGAAGCATTTAGATATGTTTTGAGTTTCCAGTTAGAATTCTGCATCCTGTGAAATGTAGGAAATCATTAAAGAACACAATGTGTGTGTCCAGATGGACATGCAGGAACTTTCCGTCGTCCCATTTACAAACCGTCCACCTTGTTTGTCCTGATAAAGCTGGACGTTAAATCCGTTGCCTCCCTTTTTTCCATTGGCGGGAATAGCTTGTTTCGCCCGGCGACCGGGTGGTGATGGATGATGATTGGACGGCCGGATCAGGGTTTGCCGTGTATTTCCATACATCATCTGACTCTCTCTCTCTGCCCCCGACGATCTGCACCTGCGCCGCCGCGCTTCCCCCGAAAATACCTCTGATTAATGTCCGGAGCCGGAGAGGGGAGCAGAGCTGGGAGATGCTGTGGTATTAATTAAACCAAACCCAACACCCACACCCCTGTCATAACATAGGCTACATGTGAAGGAGGAAAAGATGGAAGGAAGGAAATGTCAAAACAGACATTTTTGGAGGAAAATGACGCGAGAAAGATATAATGAAAAAGTCAAAAGTGGAAATGAGAAGAGAGCACATTTGGAGACGAGAAAGGAAGAAATGAAAAAGACTGACAGAATGAAAAAGAAGGATGAATCAGAGAGGTACGGTGAACAGGAGAGAGAGAGGGAAAAAGAAAGGAAAATGAAGTAATGGAGCAGAAGATAAGGAAGAAGGATGAAAGAGAAATTAGATATGTGAGCATGCAAAGACATAAGAGGATAAGTGGGGGAGGTACATGGAGATGGAAGTATGAATGCTGTTTAGCAGAGTTTGAAGTTCTTCTGTCAGTAAAGACATGGACCTTCTACTATAATCCGCGTCTTGTTGTTCAGATACCTTTCCCCGTCTGATTGCTTAAATTTTATTCACACTATCAAATACAACAAAAAACTGATAACTGAGAAATGATTGTCTGTCTGTAGGAGCCACGAAAGGGCACAACAGGGTTTGTTTTTCCAGATGAGCAGTTGTCATATTTTGAATGAAATTTAGCAGTGTTTCCCCTGCCATGACTTTGTCTCCAATCCAAAACTATGTCTTAATCCAGGGGTGGGCAATTGATGCTGACCAGAATTCAGTTCATCTTATTGGTGCTGCCCTCCACAACAGTCCCAGTTTCTCATATAGTCCCATAGGAAAATTAATTGCGCAAATTAATTTCCCACCTCTTTCTTAATCTCTTAACAACTACCAGTTCCCTGATGATCTCTTTAGGGGCAGAGGGAGAATTAGGTTATCCCCTAAAGAAGTGTAAGGAACTCCATGCAACCCAAAACAGTTCATTGTCCTTTTGTACAGAGCCTGTCAAAGGTTTCAACTTTGAAAACAATGCATCATTCCAAAAGTCTAATATCACACTGGTTCCCACAAAGGTAACTGGACATATTTTTGTTTAGTTTTTATTTCATGTCTTTGGTTTTTTTTTAAAAACCTGCAAACAACAATCTGGCCATTCTGAAAAGCCACATTTTGAAGCTTCAGTATTAGTGTTTGGTCACCAACACGTTTACTGCCAGAACTTTATATGGATGATAAGTTTGGCTAATAAGCTATTAAACAGCTAACTATGGGTGCAAGGCAGAGACTGACTGATTAGCACTAAGTATTGGTCTGGTAAAATACTACAACACCAAACATTATATTCTGTACCACTGTTGCTTTGTATATGACAAAGTAACAAATTCCTTGTTCCTGTACAAACTTGGCAATAAAACTGATTCTGCTTCCAGGATGGTCTGTACCTCATAGCAAACCGCAATATTAGTCAAACAATTTATTTTTAAAAATGAAGGCTCCAGCAGCACACACACAGTGAAAAGGACTAGGACCAGTGACTCAAGGTGGTAACAGCAAGGTGGATAATGAAGGGCAATAATATCCATAGAGGCCAGATTTTTTTTGTTTTGTACCAGACTGTAAGCATCCTTTTAATACTGTAAAGTTGGGTATTTTAACACAGTGCCACTCAAGCCTGACTCAATGACACCTTGAGAAACTGCTTCTTTGGAGGTTGCACATTGGTGTGTCATTATGCATCTTGAAACTGTCTAAACTATCTTGTAATTTAATGATTGCCAGCCGCACAGCAAATATGAGTTGCAAGAAATATCCTGGGCTCCACTGACTCGGCACTGATGGTTTTAATTGGTCAAAACACTTTTTTTTTAGTCCTATTACAAAAATACAGAATATATGTGTATATATAGAAGTACATATATAGAAGTACATGGTCAGTAGCTGGTCAACCTGGAAAAACACATTTAATCAGCTGCAGGTTATGATATAGAATAAAGTTGTCTGCAGAAGGTCGTCTTTAGGCAGTAATGTGGAATTTCCGTTTTTCCTTTTTAATTGTGGAAGTTTTGAAAGTTCAAAGTAAGCATTGATATCACATCAATCAGATTCATAGTTTCAGGGCCACGCTAACCTGCAAGCTCTGTGTCTCTTGAAAGCAAAAATTAGGAAAAAAAAATGCAAACAAAATGTTTTTGTCAGTGAAAGGCATTTCTAACTTTTTGAAGGACAGCAGCCACTCTCTGCCTTTAACCTCTGAAACAATACAAATATTAATCCTTGAAATAATGAGATAATATATCATCTTATTAAAAGCTCAAAAGATAATCTGAAATGAAAACAAGTGGAAATGCTGAAAAAAAACCCCAAGAAAAAAACGCTCCTCTTTGCAGTTTACACCTAGCAGCCACTGTTTACAGCAAACACATTTATTTTTCAGCGGCATTATTTAAAAATGCAAATAGATGCAATTACACTTGCCTTGTTTATCAGCAGTTATTACCAGTATTTTGGCGTCGCCGCACTGAAGAGGATCTGTATTTCAAAGCGTTCGCCGTCGGCCACTAGCAAACTCAGATAACGTGTTTCCCCCCCTCGCAGATGTAATTACAAAAGTATTTGGTGGAAAACAACTCTGGTCCCACGACCCCCACAAATATACACACAGACACACACCATTATACGTATATATATAGATACATTTAGAAACACATACACACATCCCAATTCCCTAACAGCAGCTCTAAAAATAGCCCTGCTCTCACAGATAAAGATCAGTTGATGGATTCATGGTGAAGCCGTTATTACTGGGATTAATAATAATTTGCTGTTCATGCCCAAGCACGAGGTAATATTTAAAACTAAGTGCGTGTGCATTAATCCAGTTATCATCCTCATCAATTTTATATTTTTTTATGTTGGTCTTCATGGAGAATTTCAGGTCATCATCATATGGGGTGTTTTGGGTTTGTTTTTTTTAATGTAGACATTTAATCCACCATCTTATAGAAACAAAGGTTTCTAAACTGAGAAAAAGTTTCATGAAAATAGAAGAAACACAGCAAGAAAAGAAAAAAAGCCTATATAAAACTTGAAACTTTGCAAAGAGTGATGAGTCATGATTGAGCAAAGGTGATACAACACTAGGTGGGACTGGTAATCAGGAAGGCGGGGAAGTAAAATGAAGGCTCTGTCCAAATTCAGGGCCTGCATCCTTTGAAGGACCCGGCCTACCCGAGTCCATTTCCTCACCACAGTTCACGGGCCAGATATTTGGTGAAGCTTCTGCTCAGTTTAACCTAAAACGTTTTAGTACTTTTGGCTTCACACCGCCAAACAGACCCTGCTTCAACAGAAAACTAAACTAACTAACCAAAGCTTGTATGATCCGAGCTACGTTAATTGGCGATATCACTAACGTCATGTAATTTAGCCGAAGGTTAGCTAAGTTTAACTTTTTAAGACTTTTCATTATGCTAACATTTGTTCTGCTGGATATTTTTAGTAAGATTAAAAACCCAGTACTTACTTTTAAAAGTTTATTTCTGGACCGCTTTGCTTCGACAGTCCGCCATTTTTCCCAAAATATTGTCTTCAACCTCTGATTGCCAATGAATGCTGGGATATGATGGGCCACAAAAGATACACCCAACCCGTCCTTCTGATCAAGGGAAAAGGAGGACGCATTTGTCGGCCGCATTTGGAGGAGCCTTCGACTATAGACAGCCTTCTTCACTTCACTCTCAGAAGGAGAGTGTAAGGAAACATAACTGGAATGAAAGAGGATGACTACTGTCAACACACAGCAGGAAATTATCTAAAAAGAAACTTCAAACCCTGAAAAATACAAGAAATCATTGTAAATATTACCTTAACTGTTAAATGTGTGCAAATATCAGTCCATTTTCTCAACTGTTTATCCGGTTCAGGCTGGGAGTGATGGGGCAACTGAGCCTTTCACAGCTGTTCAGCTCAGTCTTGAAAAAAAAGTGAAATAGTCAAGAAAAAGTTCTCATTTTCAGTGAGAACTGTCAGCGTGTGTGTTTGTGTGTGTGTGTCAGTGAGCATGCGTTTGTAAGTAATGTATTTCAGCAGGAAGGATATTTCATGTCAGAAGCACATAATTTGTTCAGAGAAAGCAGAGAGGTGTCATCACAGCGATCAAGAAAGCTTTAAAAAATGTGGCAACTGCTATTTTTTAACCTAAGCCACAAGCTTTTTCTACACCTAACCAAGTTGTTGTCAATGCTTAAACTGAAACAAGCAAAATGTTTTAATTACTTACCATGTTTAAAAGAAATTCAAATTATGTGTGAAAATCTTGACTTGTGACTTCTGCAACTCAAACCTTGGTATCAAAGGCAGCAATCTTTTTTGGACCTTTAAAAGTCAAAAATCAGTACATGTGTGAGCAGACCAAAGAAGGGTCTTGTTTAAGGCCACAAAGCATGCTGGGAAATTCTATGAAATTTGTGTCCAGAAACACAAATCGTTAGATTAACTGTTGCGACTATTTCACACACTGTTGGGTGAGAAGCAGGTTGCACCCTGGATGGGTCGGCGGACTGCAGCAGAGCATGTGCTTGTAAAGTTACTACAATCTTTAATAAATAACAACAGTTTTTAAAGTAAATTTAAAGATTTTTACTCTAGGTAAATGGATCGACAAATTTCTAGTCAGATTAGACAACTGAAACTATCATCATTCAGTGCTTCATCGAAAAGATTTCTCATCTTTGATATTAAGCAGCTTAAAATAAGACATTTTTGCTTTCTTCAGTTTTACTTTAATCATTATATGAATTTACACATTGCAGTGAAGTTTCTCTATCAAAGACACATGTAATAAACGTGTTTAACTCTTCTTTATGGTCAATGTCACAACCTTTAATCTCTTGATTTGTGTGGCTGAATGGGAATTTATTTATTTATTTATTTTTGTGGGTGTGGGAGGTTGTGTGGTTGGTATCATGTGGGGGTGTATGTGAACATGAGTTTCCTTTTCATGAATGTCATGAAGCATTGAACGTTACTTTTTCACTTCCGGCTTGATTATGTTGCATCTTAAAAGGGCTTTAGGAATTAGAAAGAAACTTCACCAATCCAATGCCAGCCTGACCGCTTAATCACACGTGTACCAGCACTGGCAGGATGAGTCACAGCAAAAACATGCCGAGGAAATCACAGACTTACACCCCTCCAACTGAGGCTGCAGGCATGTCCTTATCAGGCGATATACTGACATTTATGCTTTTTCTTCTATCTTTTTGTGATTAAATGCTTAATTTATTTCATTGTCATGTACAACAATTTGAAATTTTAGTCTTTGAGCTTCACTTATAGAAACTTCCATCATTCTTCCTTCTTCAAATTTAAATTTAACAAGCCGTTTATAGAAAATCAAGTTTGTCTCAAAGGACTTTCTCTAAAACACAGCTATTATTAGACTGCCTGAGGAGGCAAACGCGACATGTCACAGTCCACTTTTACATCTTCTATCCCAAATCTTGTGATCAACAGTGATCTAAACCTCTACACAGATCAATAAACTTTGTTTGAAAAAGGAAAATGCCATCATATGTGCTTTAACACTGTTGTCACGTCAACATATAAAGTGTGAAGTGAAATTCATATGTTCATCATCCACCATCTGTGAGCATGTCAATCTGTCACACAAAAAGAGAACACACAACGAAAACTCACTCATAGACAGAATCAAACCTGACTCACTCACACACACCTGCCCACACACACACCTGCACACACACCTGCACACACATCTGCACACATGTGCATATGTGCATGCTAAAATGTCACAGACATGCACCATACACACATATGAGGGCACAGATGCACAGTGAAACATGTTTCATACACAAACACACGCACACTCACTCTCCTGCAGTGAAGGCGTGGCTGTGCAGATGTGTGTGTTGAATGCACAGGATGCGACGCCACACATGAGTGGTTGTCACGGCGTTTGGATGACAGATGTAGTACTCTGGTCTAGGCTCGGTTCCAGACACACACACACACACACACACACACACACACACACACACACACACACACACACACACACACACACACACACACACACAGCTAAAAGCCACTCTTCATTTATCAATAATTAGTTTTTAATTCCATTTGGCAGCCAGCAGCGCGGGTGGCAGAACAACGACAATAATTAGTCCATCAGAGAGAAAGAACAAGAGGAAGAAGAAGAGATGAAGGGGAAAGTTTCAGGGACAAAAGTGACAGTAACCCACCTGACCATCGATTGGATCAAAACAGTGAATGGGTGATATTCTTGTGCAGTTTATTTTATTTAATTTTTTGGAGATCAGGTCAGATTTTATGAAAAGGCTCTACTTCAGAGTTGACATTGACCGTTTTTCCCTTCCTGCTGAGACATATAGATAATCCTATGGCATTTATTGGCAGCTGAGCGCTCAACGGGAAATAAAAATTCACAATCTTCTGTCTCTTAGTGTACTGTACCTCCCTCTCACCCTGTGATAGTTGGGACAGGCTCTAACCCTCCATGAAGATGTATGGAAAAGTGAATGATCCATGATTAATTCTAATTGTAGGAAAGCGAGGTAGCTTAACATAATGTGACCTAAGTTAAAGATAAAGTATTCCTCTGCTTTTACTTAAAAAAAAGACAGAAAAAGAAACTAAAAAAACATTACGTGTGGCCTTATCACATCTTGCTGAAATAAGCAAAGCTTTCTCTGAGAAAGGCGTTGTCTGCCTGGCAGCATATGTTGCTCCATACCCTGTCTACACACCATTCAGCATTAGTGGTGCCCTCACAGATGTGCAAGTTGCCACGAACTGTTGAACTGTGCACTGAGTGCAAGCTGGATAGTCTCCTCTTTGACATGCATGTCTAATTTAGTGAAAAGTCATTCCAAATTTCCATTGGTCAGTCACATGAATGTTTTAATTTTCGTGAAATGATCTTAAAGGAGCTCAGACCCAACAGAGGTAGCGTCATTTCTGAATCGTGTTTATTTATTTATTTTTTATATGTTAAAATGTTCCATCACCGGGAGAGTTGTTGTTAATGTTATGTAGGGTAGATGCTGAGATCCCCCGCGTTTTTGCAACATTACTTACTTATTCTTAAATGGTATTTGGGTAAAGAACAAAGGGCGGCAAAAAGCAATCAAGTGTCAAAGCAAAGCATGTGTCATGATCTGGGGTCATTAGACCTGCTTTGCGTTTCTATCCTTGTTTATTGAAATATATTGTTTGACTCTGTGTTTGTTTCATGTTTCTATGTTTTCATGATTTTTCTCCCTTGGTGTATTGAACCCTATTCTTTAGTCTGTGTTGCTTTAGATTTTAATTCTTTCCTCGGCATCCTATCTTCTTATCCTTCCTTATTTAGCTGATTCATGTGTCTGTTTTCCCAGTTAGTTATCTCACTTCCTGTTTTATTTTGTGAATCCTTGTGCTTTGCTTTTTTTAGTTTTTCGTCACTTTCACATCTTCTGTGACTTAGTTCAGCTGTGTCTCATTCAGCCCAGCTGTCCCAGCTTCCTGTGTTTGTTCACCTAGCAATAGTGTTTCTCATTCCCGGCGTGTGTCTCCTTGTAGTTTTTAGTCTTCAGCGTTCCCTTTTTGGACTTATTGTTTATATTGTAGGTTTTTGCAAACAGGAAAATGATAAATGTCTCACTCTGAGATCATCTCTGGCTGCCTGAGAGTCTGCATTTGGGTCCTTCACACAACATGCAACAATCAACAACAATCTTTATTTATAGAGCACATTTAAAAGCCTTGGGCATACCAAAGTGCTTTACATAAAACAATAAAAAATAAAACAGTTCACACATTAACATCAAATACATAAAGGTAACGAATTATGTTCACAGATAAAAGCCACCAATAAGAGTAAACTGCAGCACATAGATTATAGCAAGGTAAGACTGTACCACCATGATAAAAGACACTAATAATGGAAAGATAGCAGAGAATTTAATACAATAGGTCAATAGGTCACTGCAAGCAAGCCAGCATTTAACTGGTAGAAAAGGCAAGTTTAAAAAGATATGTTTTTAGCTGTGATTTAAAAGAATGAATAGAATCAGACGCCCGGATGCCAATCGGGAGATTGTTCCACAGCTCCGGTGCAACTAGAGCAAACGATCGATCACCTCTAGATGCAGTATGCATACGCTTCAGACTGAATGACATCAAGGCCCTAATCCTAATCACTTTTTATTATTTTCAGTTAAATATTGCACTTAAACGATTTGCAAATGATTGCTTTTATTTACACTTTACACACCCTCCTTTACCACCCTTTTCAGAAATGGATAAGATCTATTTAGTTTAAACTATTTGGCAACAAAGCTAAGTTTTTGCACCAAAAACTAAACCAACCAGAGATGACCTCAGCTTAACCCAGCAGTCACTATAATGATGTCACATAATCAGAGGCAAACTATGCGAGGCTTTAATCCTCCACAGAGACGATTCCAGATTGTTCCTCTGCTCTGGCCTCAGTTCATTACATTTGATTAACTCTATAGATTAAATTCTAATTAATTTCATGAGTAGAAGTGGAGCTGCAGAAAGCAGCTCTGATCAGAGTGACCTCTCACCTTTTGATTTGCAGAACAGCAGATTGTGGACAGCGATCAGCCAGCGGGTCATGACCTTATTTAGAGCAGGCAAACTGCAGAGGACATAAAATAAATAAAACATGATTTTTTTAATTGCTAAGATGTTTTTCATGAATTAATTTCTGGATTCAAAAACACACACATGCACAGCGTCAGTGCTCTTCGGCATGACACACACAGCACAGCAATAAGAGCGAGATGAATGAGACATGATTTAAAAAACCTGCTTATTCAAAAAAGAACTGTAAACGTTGACCCTTTAATTTAATACAAATATGATAACCAGCAGTGTAAAACATAATAAAATAGAAAGAATTTACTGTTTTTCTGATAACAAAATAATGTCGTATGCTTTTTATTTTTTTAATTTGACTAAAACTGAATATCAACGAACACACGTATCTCAGTATCAATAAACCATCAACAAATGATAAAGGGAAACTAAACATAAATATTAGGCTTGGTGCTTTAATGTGTAGTACTTAACTATATCATTTAATAATAGGTTTTTATATTTTTGATTATTGGACTGTACCACCAGCCCCCCCACCTGCCCTCATTGCTCCCAAAAGAGTTGACAGGAAGGTTGGTGGTGCAGGACAGAGCAGCACTTGCCCCTCCCTAATTACCACCGCCTAATTACCCAGAGCAGAGGGCGCAAACCCCCAACTGATGACAGACCTTTTCCTCACAGCAAAAAAGGACAAAAAAAGATGTTCATTAAAATTTGATAACACATTTCACCAAAATCAGATTCAATTCTGTCTAATAAAACAAAACAAAAACATCTGTGTTTAAATTGAGGCCACATTACTGTGAACCTCACCTGCATGGGCAGATTTACACAGGAATTTATATATATATATTTCTGAGTGTGTGTGCACTGGATGGGAAGTCCTTTCATAGATGCAGGGCCAGATCTTCGCGGTGAGCACAGCCCTTCCCTCCTTCTCAAATTCCACTTTCTCTCTGCTACTTCTTTTAGTTCATTCATCCATCCAGTCATTGTGTTTTCATTTGATTTGTTTTCTCACTTTTAAAGACGACATAGACAAATTTATAAAAAAGCTGTAACTTGATAAATGCACACACAGCCATGCTGCTACATTTGTCAGACTGCAGGTGCAGCTTGCTGCTCTGGAGGAAGGTGTGTGTGTGTGTGTGTGTGTGTGTGTGTGTGTGTGTGTGTGTGTGTGTGTGTGTGTGTGTGTGTGTGTGTGTGTGTGTGCACATGTATGTGCACGTGTGTTCACCTCTGACCTCCAGCTGCTGTCACATTAACACCACATGTTAGACATGTTAGATGCGATGAAAACACAATTGCACAGATTAAATGTAAGACTTCTTAGTGAAATAGGTAATGCCCTTCTACCAAGTTTGCAAATATCACACCCAAAAGGCTTCTTTTCTCCACCGCTCTATAATCTAATGTGTTTTTGAATTTAAAATTTAGATTGAATCTGTTAAAGTAAAAAGAAATATAGTCATACTCCACCAAGAATAGTCCACCCCACGTCTATGGCAAAACATACAAATTCAGCTGTAAACAGTATTTCTTTACTCATGTTTCCTACTGTTGCCAGTTATTCTGCAAAAAACATTTAAGGATCAAATATTTATTGGCCAGTCAAACTGTGCAAAGGCTTTTAGTCATGTTTGGTTTTGCACATACACTGTATATAAAAGATGGCTGTAACCACTGTCATTGCATTTATTGTGGTTAATTAAGTCTCTTTGTGAAGCCTGTAGTTGTTTCATGAGAGCAAACATGAGAAGCATAGAGTGGATCTAACGGAGAAACTGAGGCTCATACTGTAGCCACATCATCAATCACCTGGAAAATATCCTGCTTCATATATTGGACCAAAGGTGGGACTGTAATAAAAAAAAAAAGTAACATATAATTATGTAATTAAGACTTGAAACTAGCAAATAACACCCTAAACTTGTAAACAAAGTATTTACGGAAATCCTTAATCACAGGAGCAGCAACATTATTTTCTCATAGACTTTAGTACTACTAGACTTTTTTGTAACCAAATAAAATACCCCCCTGCTGGCCATTTTAAATAAAGCCACTTCCACATGGTTTTACAGCATCTTCACTGTTTTGGTTCAATCTCAAGCTGGTAAAGAAAATGAAACAGCTAGCAGAAAAAACCCTGCAAGTTATCTTAAAACTGGAGATAAGAAGCGAATGAATATCACACTTGCATCCATCCAGTGGACACAAGACAGAATCTTGAAACAAAAATGCAAAGGTGATCATCTTCCAGACTGTGCCCGCATGTAAAATTCTGCCAAAATAAGAACAGATAAAGGTTACAACAGAGCACATCTGAAAAAAAGAAACCTATGTGGAAAAGGTAATAAAATCTTTTAAAAACAAACAAATAAACAAAGGTCTGTATCAAAACATGGAAATGATTTGTAATACCTTTGCACCTTGCAGCGCCTCCCCTTCCATTAACTTCAACTATGGGTCTGATACTGTGATACATTAGGCTGAGGTTGTGGCTTTATGGAGGAAATGTAATGAAATGTAAACCTGCAGGTTTTGGGATAATCCATTTCCCATACAGTCAGCTGGTGAGAAAATATGCTCAGCTATCTGATCCCCCTCTTTCTCTTACACACACACACGTGCACACACACACACACACACACACACATACATATTGTAGGGGTGAGTTAAGGCAGCTGTTGTGGATTGAGTCATCCTCCTCCATTGTGGGAACAATTTCTTTCCAAATTAAACTTTCTACCATTACTTCATTCAGCTCAAGTCAAGAGACACGTTTATTGTCCACATGTGGCAAGGAAAAAACTCCATCCACAGCCTGGCTGAGAGTCAAACTGACCGGCCACAGGCTATTTCTTTACTGTGATGCTATACAGGGATCAGGGTTAAATTTTAAGGTCATACAAACAGCCACAGAGAAGAAAGGTGCTTAAAACATTTGATCGCCTTTAAGAAGTTGAGTAGCTTCTTGTTTCGCAGATATGCAACAGTTGTGGGATTTTTTCTTTCTACCACATCTTAGAAAAAGTCTAAGAAAATGATGAATCAGTGGATTAAATTTAGAAGAGTTTAAAAGTTAGGTAAAACAAACCCAGAGAGCTGCAGGTTGTGTTTGAAGTAACCACATTGGGGAAAGTTAGGGAAGCACTTGTTTGGCCACTTAAGGGTATTAGAGGTCCATTGGCACAAGATTAAAACCACTGACAGCTGAAAAACATTAATCATGGCTTCATAATGTGATTTTGTGCTGGGAAAAGGAAGTTACTGAGGCAAGTACCACACGCCTGAAACACAGATCAAGCGCGCACCACCCAACAGCGGTCACACAGGGCTGACCCTTCAATCAAACATCCATAGGATTTTCTGGATTTACCGAATAGCCACACCAGTTACAAAAAGGAACCCCTGTAAACGTCCTGACATCAGAGAGCACAGGACACTTCACAACATCTTATGAAATATGCTCTGGTGGCACAAAGCGGGCCTTCTCAGTACAAGATGTGATCGCAAAGCTGGGAATGAACCCATAAATATCAAAGCCATACTTTATTTTAATTCAGCCAAACTCCCCAATGATCGTCTGCTCTAACAACTTCTGTCACCGCCACAATTTTTGAATTGCCCAGTCCTGTTCTGTCCCCTTGAATTTGATGTCTGACGTGTATAGAGGGTCTCGTCCAGTGTGTGTCCAGTCCTTCAACTTTACCTTTATTTTGGGAAAGTGGATGAACTCACAAGGAGGCAAATACCAGCAGAGCATCGCATTATAAAGTTATAATGTGGTGAGAAGGTGGAGAGCCAGTACTGTTGTTGTGTGATTAAAAAAATTCAGTGCTCGGTGTGCCAGCACGCAATGTTCAGGTTCAGTTCATGTTGTTTCCTGAGTGTTCTCCCTCAGAGCAGTGTGCTGACAGCCTCATCCTGCTGGAAAATTTCAAGCTTTGAGTATTATAAAAAATGTCAGGCATGCTGGTCACGCTGATACGCTGCCTTCAGAATTTGGACTCTTCTACTGGGTTGCCATTCTTATCACCAGCGATGACCCTCTACTTAAACTGGATGAGTTTGAAAGAGAAGTAGACATTTGCTCCCTGCACAAGTTTTTGGTTTGTGCTGTAAGTCTTTGGATCACATGTGAGAAGATTGTCTAGAACCTGAAATATTGGGCAGGTGGTTTTAATGTTCTGGCTGATCTGTGTATA
>NC_140602.1:33680451-33690451 GCF_057381915.1 Diplotaxodon limnothrissa | reverse complement strand
AAATGAACTGATAAGATCGTACTTTGGTCAGATTGCTCACCTGAATTTTATTTAAAATTTAGACTTGTGGCACAGGAAAAATAATCCTTTATGACCATTGTAGCCTGCAGGTTAACCTTAATCTCAGTGAGCTACATACAACAGCATCATTAAGAAGCTCTCTGCTCTGGTTGACTCTGTAAGAAAGGGCCGGCCTGCAGAGAAAACATCCATGTCCTCCTGCTGAAGTGACCACAGCAGGAGGCTGCTCAGGAGGCAGAGAGCTCTGTGGCGATCGCAGATCTGTCGACAGCGATTATTTTAGCTTTCATAGATAGCATAGCTTAAGTGGACCTTCAGTTAGAACTTACAAGCTGATCTAGGTCAGATCCACTATTCTGTTCTGAATGATTATTGGTTGTTCAGCTGCCATGACAACCAACACCCCCCCCCCCCCCCCCCCCCCCCCCCGCCCACCTCACCCCACCCCTACCCCATCCAAACTAAGAGGCCTAGGAACAATGTTCCCGTTTTAGAGATGCAGACCAGCGTTCCTGCATCCGATCACAAGTTAATGGCTGTTTTACATGGTCACCGGCGCCCTCGTTTAAGGTGTTTCGGTCTCGCTAGGACACCTACTGCTCAGACTCCATCCTGAGCGGTCCACCTTAACAACACTGCCTGGCATTCAAACAAGCTTTGTTTACTGACAGGATTTGGCAGTCAGCCATTTTGTTTTAGCACATTTACATAAACACCAAATGGTGCCTGTTTCCTCTCTGTGTGTGTGTGTGTGTGTGTGTGTGTGTGTGTGTGTGTGTGTGTGTGTGTGTGTGTGTGTGTGTGTGTGTGCAGGGGCCCCGGATAATTCCCTCCCTCATCGCTGCAGATGAAAATCAGAGGCAGTTTGAGATTCATTAAACCACGGACGCCGTTTTCCTGCAAAAGCCGATGAACTTGACACAAATGCTCACGAGCTGCAAGTTCATCTCTCCGTACCTAATTTAGTTGATTACTAAATTATGCAATGACCCAGCCAAAGACATCGAGGGGGGAGGGATTTTTCCCTGCCAGTGATTTTTCTAGAATTGCCCTGTTTTTTGGGGGGAGTTTCTTTTTCTTTTTTATTTAGAAATACTTCCTGCTTGCAGTCACCCCGGGCTAAACATGTGTGCCAGGCAGCACAGCAGAAGATAAATAGGGAAGTTTCTCCCTTCCCTGTCCTCCCCCCCAGTGGACTGTAATATAACCCTCATACATCAGGTGGGTAGGGATACATACCATCAGTTTACTCGTTCAGCATTATTAATTTTACCACTTTACACACACATATGTGTAAAATGAATATGCTAAATATACATTTAATGCGTAACATTAAATAGGTTCAAACTGCTTTTAACTGGTGGGAGATGAACTATTTATTCTCACTAGTTCTCTATATTCTCCTGTTTTTTCACTTTTCATTAGTTTAGCATAAAAAAATAAACAATAAACTCAGTATTCTTTTCATTTTTATTTACTCTTTTTATGACACATTTATCTAATATTTTATATGTCAATCACATTTATTGACTTGTTGACAAAGATCTGTTTGTTTTAGTCTCCCGTACTAGTATTTGTAGGAAAGGACATGGTGCACCTTACACAACTCAGTTCAGTTATTCAGTCCATCACTTTACTTGTTGTCACTTTGTTCAGCTGGTCATGCATCAGTAACATGATCACATGTAGAAACACTAAAAAGAAGAGTAAAGAGAAACTTGATGCTGAATGAACTAGTTAGTTCAAATATTTACAAAAAAAAACCAAGTTTTAAGAAGATGGAAAGAAACATGATTGAGAGGGAGATGACACTGGATTTAGGTTTAAACCTTTTGGCTTTAGTACAAGACTCAGAATCTGCACATGCTAAGGACAAAACATAAAAGTGACATCTGCCTTTGAAATCTGATCGCAGATGCTCAGGCTTCTGTAATTTTGGGCCCACAGAATATGCATTAGGATCCTTCCTCTATGTGAAGAGGAGAAATGAGATGAGTCATTAAGCAAGGCCATTTAAAAGGATTTTTCAGACTGTTCCATGATATTATTATACTCAGTGTTTGAGGACAAGATACTGCCACCACTGTCCTCCTTATGTACATATTTTGATTGTACCTTTATTGTATGTTGGCGATAGCAGCTGCAAAAATGAAATTTACCTTCATTCTACAAAAGCAACATGATTCCAATAAAGTCCTAATAACATCTGTTTTTTTGGAATAAAATATTATTATGGCAATCCTTTGTGAGTTGTGGATGCACCTTTAGACGACTTCTTGCTGTTGTTTAAGCTCAGGGTAAAATGAAAAAAACTATGATGGATGTATTGTTGCTGGTAGCGATAAGTTTCTGACAGCAACCACAGAAGTTCGCAGGAGGAATACAAGACGTCTAGAGAGCTTAGATTGTAGCCTTGATAAGAAAACCTTAACCCCTAAAAGGTCCCAAGACCTTTTAGACCTTTAAACTGCTGGAAACCTTCGTAATTACTACAGATAAGTGGGTAGGAATTTGTCACTTTAGTGTGACATAGGTGACTTTTACATTGCATCACTCTCTTCACCTTCCACTTGATAAGATAAGAAAAATACGATAAGAAAAGCTTACTTGATCTTTTTGGAGTATTTTGGTGACGACTCCATCTCTAACTCTATTTTTACTGGATCTTTATCAAAGAAAATAAGTGTTGTAACTGAAACTCATCTTTAAAAAAAAAAAGTCAAATTTGCTTTTCCCTTAAGCAGGGGTGGGGAACTCCAAGCCTCAATGGCTGGTGTCCTGCAGGTTTTAGATATCACCCTGAGTCAACACAACTGAATCAAATGACCAGTTCATTACCAGAGGAGGTCATTTAACCATTTAAATCTGCTGTGTTGGATCAAGGACACATCTTGAGGCCTGGAGTTCCCCACCCCTGCTCTAGAACATAGAATCAAGCAGGGTTAGGGTTATAACCTGATGTGTAAGATGTCAGAGTAAACTCCTTTAATTCCTTTATTTGTTCAAGGTTTAACTATTTTGTGGAGAGCTGAGAAGGGTCGGGTGCGTTTGTTCTGCCTCTATCATGGTCACAGAGACAGGCTATTAGCTGCTTGCTGGTCAAACAGAGACATACTGTGTTTTCTTATCAGGAGCATGTACCCTCTCCTAGTTCTGTTTTTAGCTACAGCCTAAGTTGTAACAGTGATGTTCCAGAATAACGGCATCTGTATTACATTATCCTGAAGGACAGAATAAGCATAAGGACAAACCTGTTTGCAACTCCCACAATGCACTGCAGGTTTGTTAACTGTGAGTTGTTTTACAATATTTATGCTGCGTTTCTCGACTCATCGCTGTGGCCTCCATAAACTTTAGTACTTTTGTACATTTTTACCCACAGTCAGATGAGCTTAATCTCACAAGTTCATATGTATTCATGCCTTTCTAATAAGTACCCTTTGACTTCTACTTCTTGTTGTCAGGTGCTAGATTTGATCATTTTTAGATCTTGTTTAATTCCACCTAAAAAACCAAAATACTGGTGTTACATAGATTTTTTTTTCTTTCAGTCCTGAGCAGAGTTGTTTTGTGACACTTTTTAATACACCTTCTGGGTTGTTGAGTTTTACATGCTGTCATAACTCACCTTCTGCCCCTTGCTTCTATATTTTCTATATTTTTGTGTTTATGCACAGCTGTATCTTGGTGCATATTTGTGTGGGTTTTTCGTAACACAACAGGTAAATAATGTTCGTCTCACTCTTTTTGGGGTGGTATTTCACAGAGACATTAGCAGGAACATCTGTATAAAAAGGAGAGGAGGTTTCATTATTTATGAAGTGACTATACTATCCACTCATAAATCTTGGTATCCTTCCTCCCTTCTTTCCTTTCTAAGACTAGAAATCACTTCCTTTCTTCCCGTTTTCCTTTCTCACTCAGTTTCCGCTCTTATGAAGACTCCGGTCTCTTTAGGCTGTAATTAGGCAACTCTGCCTCTGTCTCTGCACTCAGTCATGGGTGGCTCATTGTGCACATGGACTCCTTTGCAATGCTTAATTGGCTAAACATTGTTTAGCCCGCTTAGTCACTTTTCTAGTTTAAAAAAATAAATAAATATAAATATATATATTATTATTATTTTTATATCCCCTCCCTTCACTTCCTCTCCTCTTCCTTTTTCTCTGTCACGCTGAGACTCTCTTATATATATATATATATATATACACATATATATATTCTTTGTGATGTCTTTACACAATATTTTTATAATACCTTTTGACTATATCTTTGTTTCTTTCTAGTCCCTTCTCTGCTCATGCTCCAGATCTAGCAGGACTTTAGCCTGTGGTCCTAATTGTCGGGACAATGGTGTTGAGATGGCCATATGGTACCATGCTACAGGCTCCAGGTCCTTAGGTATTTTACATACAGTCATCTTGTGCACAAATGTAACAGTAATTTAGCCATTTTAATGATTTCTTTGAACTGTTCTTTTTCCAGGATGGAATGATTGTATTCATACATCTTTAATTCAAAGATCATCAGTTAAAACGAGTTGCTCAGATCTGTCCTCACTTTGCAAAAGTCTGGAAAAAAATCCAAACTGCCACCCTCAGATTAGAGTAAATTGGTGAGGATGTTCAGGAACAACACAGGAACCACCAAGGCTCAAACCTGCTGTGAACAATAAACTGCTGAAACACTAGCATCACTGTCCATAGTGAAGAGTGTTTTATATTGGCATGGACTCAGAGGATACCGACCACGAAAGAAACCCTGCTCCAAAATAGACACCATGAAACTTAACTAAAATTCGTAGCTACCCACATGGACAAGCCTTCTGGAGAAAAGTTTTATGGTCAGACGAGACAAAGATTGAGCTATGTGGCCACAATGACAAGAGGTATTTTGAAGAAAGATGAGGTGTTCAAAACTAATAACACTGTATCTGCTGTCAAGAAAGGTGGTGGTAGCATCATGATCTGGGGCTGTTTTGCTATCAGTGGTACTGCAAAGTGAATGAAATGATGAAGGAGGGCTATCTCCTAATTCTTTAACCTCTAATCAGCAGCTACGTGATTGACACAGCAGGATGTTGCACAGGACAATGATCCCAAAACACATCAAAAGTGGTTTGAAATAGCAGGCTAATATTTAGCTTCTGGAATGTCCTGTTTCCATCCCTTTATTGCTGCACTCAGAAAATGCTACATCCCCCAGTCTAACCATCTTCTGATGGCTGCTTCCAGAACAATAATGCACATGGTTTCTTAAACTGGTTTATTGAACATGACAATGAATTCACAGTATTAAAATGGCCCCCAGAGTCACCCCATCTCAATCCAATGAGGTGGAATGAGAGGTTTGCACCATGGATGCAAGCAAAATCTCTGAGGAATATTTCCAGCACCTTGTTGAATCTATTCCATGAAGAATGAAGGCAAAAAGAGTCCAGTCGTAGTAACAAGGTTTTCCTAATAAAGTAGTCAAATAATCAGTAAAAGCAGGAAATTATGTTTTAAGACAATATAACACTGTATTTCATTTATTTCCACAATTCTATCAGAATTTTAACTTAATTATAATGAAGGAGACTTCTTATAAATATATTGTACACTATTCTCAGCTGTACCATGAACAAAGTAACACGCTCGCATGTTGATGTTAGCAGCTGGTGGCTGCAGTATACTCTTAGGGGGTTTTATGGCTGGTTTTTTTTGGGAGAAAAAAAGGAAAAGAAAGTTTTACAGGTTAAGTTTGTTCCACCCTGTGAACTCTGAACCAGGGAAACAACTTCCTAGGACTTGTTTCTAAAATAAAATCTGTGGATGTGTGTGTGTGTTACCTGTGCACACTGTATGCAGATAATCTGCTCCATATGTTAATGGTCAGCAGTTCAGCTCTGCTAATATCCACAGAAACGTACACATACACACCACTGCTTCACCTCCAGATCCATCAAGACGCACATAAATACAAGCAAGCTGTCCCACATGACATCTGCCCATGCATGTGTGTGTGAGTGTGTCCACAGGTATGGCTAGCGGCTGACACTGTGTGTATGTGTGTGTCTGTTGTAGACACAAGTCCCACCGGGAACATAGGATCCAGCTGCTGATTTCAGAACAAATGGCATCTGTGACACACACACACACACTCACTACCACCAAGAGTAAATACAAAACACTCGCATGGTAACTGGTGGTGCAACAGACATACGCACACGTTGTGGTGTAACAGATGTAATGTGGGCTTGAGACACATGCTCGCTCTCCTCCAACTCAGGTGGTGGGAGAGCAGAGCATGTCACAGACAGGAAACTTGTCCTGGGAGTCTGAAAATGTCCAAAAGTCGTCCATCATTTTACACCATCAGGAAGAAGCAAAAGCCTGCAATGAAATCTTACTCGAATAGAAGCATAACTCCACCAAAGGCTCAGCACAAAACCACAATATGAGACCACGGCAAATACAAGATAGGCATGAGTTTCATTCTCATTTTCAGTGAAGCCAGTGGTCTGTTTGCAGGACTATTTAACAGCATAATAAATTGGACAAAGAAATAATTTAGTGCAAGGGAAAAAAGAATCAGCCAGCAAGTCTATGAACCTACATGAAGAGGATTTTACTGTGGATCTAAATTCTATAGAGCGATGCTGCATTTACGGTGAAATGATTTCATTTCTTTTAATATGAATTTTCCAGGTCTTCATATGTACGGGCTGATTTTCTTTGTTCTTTTGTTTCATTAACTCTCCAACTGGGGCTTTTCAATAAACCTTTGCTTAGCTAGTTTCGGCTGTTCCCTTATTTAAAGGGGTCACCACAGCAGCACGTTTGATTTCGCAGATTTCTTTCTGGCACAACTCCAAAGGGATTTGTGTCTCCTACCAGCATCGAACCAGGAATCTTCTGCTTGTTGGGTAAATGTGCGAGACTTTTAGCAATGAAAGACAAAATGACTGTTTCCTATTGGTTTTTTTGGCCACTGAGTTCAATTTATCTAAACTTAGAGGCGAGTGAGTGAAGTGACTCTAAATGACACTGAAGAAAACCGTTTTCATGACTGCAAGATTCACGTACACAACCCAATGTCCATTAGATAGTTAATTTACAAAGGGCGCACATTCACCAAATACAAAGTCAGTGGATTTAAGACCCTGAGAGTTGCCCCCCTGCTGGCCACTAAAAACAATGAAGGTTTGAGGCTCTACCACACTAGCTTCACTTTCCAGGCATGGAAGCTGCATCCATCTGTCTAAGGTCTGTGCTGTGAGCTCCACTGGACCTGTTTTCTTTGTAGCTTCAAAGTTTACTGGTCTTTGTGGAGTTGTATCTACCCTTGACCAAACCTAACAGGAGCAGCTAGATACCTCAGCCTGCCTACTCCAGACTAAATTAGCAGTCAATTAGCTCCATTCATTATTATTGATTACAATGATTATCATTCAATTTCATGTCAACATGTCAGCATTTCATATTCTTTTACTTATTGGATAACTTCACTTATCCTCATGCAGATCTATATAAATGAGAACAAAAACTAACTAAAGAACTAAAGATAAGATTAAGAGTACTGCATATTTGCATTATTCAAAGCTCTCTTATGTCTTTTTTCTCTTCACAGGGAGTGCACAGGTTGCAAATGATAAAATTTCGAGGTTGTGTGTGGTTAATGTTAGGAGTATAACATGTGAAAGTATGTATCCCTCCTAAAAGGGAGTTTACAATAACCTGTTCATTTTGTATGAACGCATAATTGTTTGTGCATCTAGTGGGGGGTGGGGGGTTGAAATGAGGGTGGGGGGTTAGTGTGAGAGTAGGGGGGGGTCACTGGATCAAAGTGGCAGGTGCAGGGATCGTGGCGACGCCCCCGGGCCACCCGCGGGGCTCGAACGCTCGCCGCGACGATTAATCACCCGGCAAAATGCTTCTGACGTGCCGAAGAGGGAAAGAGAGGAGCTTCATGTTTCTGCACACTTCAGTGAACATGTGTGTGAGTGAGAGAGAGAGGGAGAGGGCGGGGATTAGACACACACACTCACCACGGTGCCTGAGAAGATGGGAAGGAAGTGTTGGCTGTGTGTTTGTAGATGCGGTGAATACACAACGTATTTGTTTGTGAAGCTGGTTTTACTACAAGTCCTCATTTCAAAGTGACAAAATCCAAATTGACACATTAGAGCATGCCCTGATCTGTAACCCTAAAGCCTGCCCACATTTACTTCAGCATGTGTGTTTAGTATTTCTTTGGTTTCATTGCTGTAGGTTTTTCTTCTCTGTTTTCTCACCATAATAACTGTAATGGTTTCAGTGGACGACATTAGAGTAAGAGACCGTTTTTACTTTCTATGTTTTCTGATTTTTCACTTCCTCTATCCTCGCTAATCCCTCCTGTGACCTGGAAATCAATCTCAGTGCACCATGCTGAAGGTTGTCTCAATTCCTATAATACCTAGAGGAGAGGTTTGGAATGCTGGAGGAAGTACAAGTGAGGATGCATGGGTGTATCATCTGCCAAAGATGCATTTTTGGGTTTTTTCTGATGTATAAAAGAGGCATGACAGCTGTAACGTAGCTGCATAAAAGCATACTAAGAAGTGTTTCTTGTCCTTGTAAGTTCTTGTTGTTATAATTTTTTAATCATATCATTTTTAACTTTCTTCCATTCTCATTTGTTTGTGAGATTAATATCACAAACAAATGAGAATTAGAAGTGTGTGTTCCATCAAATCCCAAAGTTCCTCTGTTAGACTGCCCTTACTTCTGAATGTATTTTTGGTTCAGAGATGTTCTTGTGTAAACCTTGGTTGTAACAACTGGTTACTTGAGTTTTTCCAATCAGCTTGAAGCAGTCTAGCTAGTTTCCTCTGACAATGCTTTGTTGATGTCGCTCACTGGATATTTCCTCTTTCTTTGCAGACGCCTCTATAAAACCTCGAGATGGTTGTATCTTAAATTCCATAAGTTGTTCAGCAGTTTCTTAAATGCACATCTCTCACCAACTACCACGTTCAGTTTGACCTTTAGCAGCTTGTTTTGACAAAATGCTGAAATGCATTGAGTTACTGCCCTGTGATTGGCTGATTAGATGTTTGAGCAGGTGAATTGGTGTTGAATTAAATGGCCGGCGAGTTAACATAAGTAGTTACCAACTACTGTTGGGTTTATCTGATATCTATATGTGAGGTTATAAAATCCAGCAGCAGATTTAAACAAAGCAATGGACAGAACATGCAGCTGTGCCCCACTTCATACATAAATGATCTTTTTTTATTCTTTTATTTATGTATTTTTAATTTTTCTCCTTAAATATGTATTTGCAAAATACATATTTTATGTGGCTAAAGGTTACAGGTGCACGGTGACAGCAAACAAGAGAAATATCATAGAAACAAAGAAAATAAAATTAATACAAACATCTTCCCTAAAGGCTGGAAAATGTGACTAAGATTAATATTATATAAAGTTAACCAGTTTAGGAAATAAAAGAACTTATGTTATGTTTAAGCACAGATTGTGTTTTTAGTTCAGTGTTAATACAGCAAATCTAAAGTTTTCATGCTTCGAGACAATGTTAACAGCAGCATGCTCTGACTTTCTGGGTACATCTACTAGGTTTTCTTGTTTATGTTTGTGTTTTCGATAAGGCCTTAAATTCTTAATTAACCTACATGCTGCTCTAAATTGGAAACATGTTAACTTAAAGTCGAAGACAAAATCTGTTCTGCACTCACTCCCACAGGATGAGAGGAAACAAAAGACAGATGAAGACAAAACAGACGCTGCTAATGCAATATGTGTTGGTATTATTCTGCCAGCCTGGTATTTTCTGACATTTTTTCAATAAACAGAAATATTATTATTGATGAGAACCATAAATCTTACATATTATTTGCCCTTTATTAGATTACAGTAACACCCCCGCCACCGCACCACCTTTCTGTCACACTTCAAAAGCATCTAATGAAGCACAAAAGCACAGCACAAAAAAT